>NW_026129618.1:0-43385 GCF_022985175.1 Labeo rohita | reverse complement strand
TTGAGAAAATAAATCAAATTGGTTTGAAGGGTTTGTGTGATTTTATTTTATTTATTTTTTTTTTTTTTTTGTGTTTTCTATATATCTATATATCTATATATATAAAATAAATGCAAAATGGTGAACATTAGGAAATTTACAAATGTTTTTAATTCCAGAGTACTAAAAGCACAATTAATCTTTGTACATTTTTAGAATAAACCTGTGTGTTAGGCGCTTTACCCTGTCAGTGTAAAAAATAATAAATAATACACTGTTGCAGAGAGTAATACAGTCTACACTAGAGTATATTGTACACTTATGGTGTAAAACAAGATACTCTGTCAAGGGGTATATATTCAACACTTTTGAAAGTGTTACTTAAACACCAGACTGGTGGGACCTATATATACACTAGAGAAGTGTAAAATGTACACTTGTGGAGTTAAATGAACACTGGACAATTTGCTGTGTAGGTTTTGTTTGGCTGCTGTAACAGAGTTAAAATAACCAGAGGAAATGTGGTCTGGTGTCCTTGATTATGTTTTGGCATAGTCTTCATGTAGTGACATGTATGAGTTTTCTTTAATGATTATATCAACCCTGTGAACAACATAATATCTACCATGTTTTTAAAACTTATTTTGCTAAAAAAAAAAAAAAAATTTGGATTAAATAAAACACACAGACTGAATTCTGAAGAATCAGCATGAGAATCACAGCAACGGTGACCATCAAAAACGCATGTTGTAGCCAATCAGAACTCATCCATGGCTCCCATCATGCATTGCGGCATGAATAAATTATGAGCTCAATTGTCTTTGTAATTTCTCTTATTCTTACTATTTTGTTTTTGCTGTTTTTATGTGACTTTTTAGTAGCTTGTTCAGAGTTGATCTGTTTATCTGAATATGCTGTTTGTCACCGTTGTTGAGATTCATACGCTGCTTCTTGATGTCTGTGTGCGCCTGAACAAAACACTTTTCAGATGATTTTGGATCACAATAGCTTGTAAGAAATCTAAAATATAAATATATAAACATTCAACATAATTATTAAAAGAAACATAACTTAGATATTAAACTCTAAATGAGTCCAGAGATTCAGATCAAATAAAGATTATGTTAAAACATAATCATCACCAGATGGTGATTTGTGCTCCTGGTTTGTCTGGCTGTGATAACTCAGTTACAGCAGCCAAACAAAATCTAATGTTAAAAGTGTAAGTGTCAAGAGCCCAACTAATGCAAACACTGACCACTATAATGGTTGCTTAAAAATGTGATTTTCTCCTTTGGTGATTCTGCTTATTAACATCAGGTGTCTTCAATAATGATCAATCATCACTTCATTAATGACTAATTATTTCATTAACTTTAACTCTGTTTCAGTGTTAATTTGATTCTCTTCAGTGTTACTTTTAACACTCTTGACTGTGGAGTCAAATAAACTCCAGGAGAGTTCATTTAACACTGGGCTTTTTGCTGTGGATATTCAAATATTCATATTCAAAATCTAAAATATTATGGTAAAATTAAATTAAATATCTTAATTGAACATTATCACTATCTAAAATTACATTTCAACATGCAATGAATCTTGCTTATAACACTTAAAAAACATTGAATACAAACATGAAGAATTAGATTATTAGCCTACCTGAAACTTTGTTTCTAATATTATTAATGTAAAATAAACCCATTTCACATCAACAGTTCACATTTTCAGTAAACTCAATTCCTCCCATCAAAAATGCACATCACTAAAATTCCATTAAACATGATGTATATATTTCCAAATCATTCTAAAAAGCCTTAATTAGTCACTCTTTCAGAAAATGTGCAATAGCATCTCCTACCGTATAATAGTGAAAATACAGACAATATTGCTTCCTTTCTGGACAGCTGAATGTAGATGAGTCACTACCAGGGGCAATTCTAGGATTTTCATTTTAGGGAGGCTCAGCCCCCAATGAGGATATAATAATAATAAAATAATAATAATAAATATATAAATAAAATAAACAAGGCTATCTGCGTTGACAACTGTAGTGATTTTTTTTACATGGTCATTAATTCCAGCATGCAAAGGACGTTTTCTCCAGCACTATACATATACTTCCCTATCAAACTCTCTCTAATGGCAATGGATGGTACTATTCCAGATACCATGGATTTGCTTATCCTGTTGTGGCAGAAGTCACCACTGTTGCCAGACACCTAAAATAAAGCAAAAGGTCAGTTTCAGTTTTTGTTGTTCTTGTTGCATTTTCACAACTTTAACCAGTAGATGTCCTCAGCATGCTATGTTTCAAGTGAATCTAAACAGAGTCTAGTTTAGATGGAATATTTCTGCTGTCATGCTTTCCCCAACAGATGGCAGAATAGCATTTTATTTAGGCTGGTTGTTGCACCATCTCTTTATGTGCAAATTCTTTCAGAATTTTCTGTAGATTGTTTTCATTTGGAAGCACACTGTAAAAAGTGAAGCTGTGCAGTTGTTGCATTAAGGAGGTATTTCTGTCTGATACTACCTATAATTCTAATTGTGTTGTTGGTTCAATCAAGATTATGTAGCATAAAATGAGAGAATGTTATTTCAACTTAAATCCATCACATTGACCCAACATACAACTTCCAATAATGTTCAGAACAAACACATTCAAAACATGCACACCTGCTCCATGATGATTAGTGAATGTTGATTCAGTGAAAAATTATGATTTGAAATGATTTCATTTCAACAAAACCAGTCATTGTTAAACTTACCACATGAAGTACAATTTCTTGTTGAACCAAGAAAATATTTTTTTTAGTGCACTGTGCAGATGTGACTGCTGAGTACACTGAGGACTTCATCCATGTCAGCACTTTGGAAGTCTTGGAGTCCTTCACTTAAAACATCCTTCTCTGTTGAAATAATATAATTGAAGAACACCTCCATTAGACTGGTTTCTGGTGAAGAAAGGGACAGTGCTTCTTTTAGAAAAGGAGGTGCCAGCTGAATTGACAAGTACGCATTGCACCCATCCAATGGCAAAAATCATTGCAACAGCTTCCCACTCTCTTTCTTCGTAAGCGTGATGCAAAGTAGGGATCTTGTAAGTTGTTCCACACACTCAAAAAAATATTTCAGCCCTTAACTTAATTAAATTACATACAAAAGTTCCATGCATTTAGATTACATAGTTTTAATTTAAACAAATCAATTAAACTTAATGTGATTCAAATGCATCAGTCTTACGTAAATGAAACAGGTAAAGTTGATGTAATATTTCCCAGTGTTAAACAAACCCTGCTCAGTGTTCATGTGTTTCCACACTACAGAGTGTTCAAGTAGCATTGACACAGTGTTGGAGTTAAGGAGATCATTATGTCATGATTGACCAATAATGATCAACACCTGCTGTTTACAAGCAGAATCACAGAAGGAAAGAGAAACACAAGAATCAGACACAGCCAAAGATAAAATGAACTTAAATAAATTTAATAGACATTAAAGCTCTGATTACACAACTCCACAAACAACATTACAGTTTGACTTGATTTCTGTCATATATCCACAAATATTATTTCAGAACATCAAAATAGAGGTTTAGATGTTTTATTTAAAAAAAAGTTTCATTTGACCTCACCATCATGGCGAACAGGGATTACTTTAGTTGGGCTCTTGACCCTTGACTTTTTCAATGTAATTTATTTTTCTTTGGCTGTTGTAATTGTGTTTATAGACAAAAATCACATTTGTTGTAGCAAAAAAAAAAAAAGTTAGTGAGTCATGAGATTGAATGATGATTACACCATCAATAATAAATAACCAAGAATGTTTAATAAGACCTTTCTTTTTCTTGGCTTTTTTTTGTTTTAACAAATGTGATTTTTGCTTATAAACAATTACAGCAGCCAATGAAAAATAAATTACATTGAAAATCCAAGGGTCAAGAGTCCAACTAAAGTAAACCCTGATTGCCATGATGGTGAGGTCAAATGAAACGTTTTTTTTTTTTTTAAATAAAACATCTAAACCTCTGTTTAGATGTTCTCAAATAATATTTGTAGATATATGACAGAAATCAAGTCAATCTGTAATGTTTGTAGAGTTGTTTAATCAGAGATTTAATGTCTATTAAGTTCATTTTCTTAATAGACATTATGTCAATGCTACTTGAACACTCTGTAGTGTGGAAACACATGAACACTGAGCAGGGTTTGTTGAACACTGGGAAATATTACATCAACTTCACCTGTTTCATTCACATAAGACTGATGCATTTGAATCACATTAAGTTTAATTGATTTGTTTAAATTAAAACTATGTAATCTAAATGCATGGAAAATTTGTATGTAATTGAATTACATAAAGTTTAAGTTAAGGCTGAATTTTTTTTTTTGAGTGCATGTCAGCCAAGAGCAAAGAAATAAACCACAGGTGGACCTTACCTGAGTCCTCTCAGCTTGTCTACAAGCAAAATCACTTAAGGAGAGAAGAGAACAGAAAATAAGAGACAAACAGAAACTCAAGAACTTAAACTGTCTTAAACCACAGCTTTAAATGTAATCAACTGAAGATAAAAGACATTAAATCTCTGAAGATCTCAGAAGAAGATGATTAAACAACAGCTTCACCAGCTTTGTGCATTACTAACCAGATCGACTTTCTGTCAGATGTCTACAGAAGTTCTTATTGAGAATTAATTGGGGTTTAAATCTAATGTTTTTCATGTAAACTCACCATAATGATGATTAGTGATTAGTTAGGCTCTTAAGTCGTATTAATAATCTTTTGTTTTTGGCTGCTGTGACAGTCTTTTTGACAAACATGTTTGCATTAAATAATAGTTTACTGTTGATGGATTCACAATTGTTGTGTAATACCCTGATACACTGAGATCATTTTAATCTAGTTGAGTAATTTCAGGTATGATCATTATAAACCCTGTGCAACATGAGTTGCAACATCAGTCTGAAAGTTAATTTAAAATAAGAGTACAAAAAGGTGAACAATGCTGACACACACAGATATCGGATCCATTCAACAGCAAAAAACAGTAAAAAAAAAAACAATAAATACACAAACCAAAGTTAGAATAAAAGAAAATAATAGGACAATTCAGCTGCTTAATTTATTCATGCTGTGGTGGATGCTGGGAGTTTTGTACTATGGTACCTAGCATGCATTGCTACATTGCATACACTTTTTATTCCCACCATTGTTTAGTTTTATGTGTTGATTTATGATGACTTTGTGTATTATTAGAGTTAAAGTGCTCCTATTATGCCATTTTAAAGGTTGCAAATATTGTTTTATGAGTCTCCTAAAACAGGTTTACATGTATGCAAGGTCAAAAAACACTTATAAATAGATTTAATTTTACCCCATTTCTAAATGATTCGTAAACGACTCGTGTGAAGCAGTTTGAAGATTTATGCTGCGTCCGAAATCGGATACTTCCCTACTATATAGTACGCGAAAAACAGTATGCGAGGCGAGTACTATGTCCGAATTCATAGTATTCGAAATTCAGTAGGCGAGAAGTACCCGGATGACCTACTGCTTCCGCCCGAATTCTGTAGTACGCATACCATGGACACTTTCCTATCCCATGAGGCTCCGGGAGAGGATGCGTTGTATTCGAAAAATGGCGGAAGGTGGAGACGCGGCTCATTTCAAGTGTAAGTACCTCAGGAAAAAACGTTGTTTATTGTGATTAAATTACACTTGTTTAACACAATCTAAATAAAAGGATGACTTATTGAAAGTTTAAACATTGTAAATCGAAACGTTATTTGACAAATAATCTAGAAGCTGTCTACGAAGCCGTGATCTGCGAGCAGCTGACCAACGCCTTCTCTGAGCTGTCTGTCCAATCAACGTTAAAACGCCGAACATTGCCGGTGCTGGTGTTCGTGCAGTGGAGCAGTCTCTTTAAATTTTCGCGCTGTTGTGACGACGCATGACACGTGACAACATCAATATGGCGGATGTAGTACGTCCGAATTCCATTCATACTACCCACATTCATACTATATAGAACGTACTTTTTAACGGTCGGGTAGTACGTTCATATTTAAATGTAGTACCTACTTAACCAGTATGCGATTTCGGACGCAGCATTAGTCTCTCTAAACCCCGCCTTTCTGTGAGCTCTCACTGCTGTGATTGGTCAGATGGCGCAGTCCTTTATGATTGGTCTACCGCATACAGCATGTGTCGGAAAACGAAACGCCCATTGCCATAACTGACTGACAGCCCTGGAGACTTGTCAATACATAGAAAAGTTGGCATCGGTTTTACCATAACAATTCCAGCCAGAGTCTGATGATGAAACAGTTGAAGTGGCTGATCGACAAATTAGCACGGACTACCGTGTGAAGTGCTCGCAATTTGCTTATATAAGCGACCCAGACACACCTCTATACTGTAAACTTCAACATTGTATAACACATTAAGCGGCTTTCACACCGAATGAGGAAAGTGCTGCGCTGCCGCTGGGTTCAGTTCAGCCCTTCAGAGCGGCAAAAGTTCAACTCATTTGAACTTTAATGGCGGCGTGCGTAACTCCTCTGGTATGTACAAGTGTTTGATGTACATGTTTTTTTTTTTATTAAATCACATGACCAAAAATGTGGTAGTTGACATTTCAATAGTTATTTACTGCATAATTTAGCTCATATTTTGCTGTAATTATCAGTTATGTTTTCTCAAAGCTTGATGATTATTAAATGGTATCAGACAACGATTGTGGTGCGGTTACTGTGGGACTAGATGAGGTAAATGCAGTTGTGCTGGAAGAGAATGATTATATAAAGCAAAAACATATTTGTGAGATCTAGGCTGTTAACATATTTAAACCAATTATGCAAATGTTTAATTTTATGTTTCATACGCTGGGTTTCCCTCCAAAGTTGTGAATTTACTTTGTGTGCAAAACTGGAATTTCGCTTAAAACATTTGTGAATAAACACTATTTCCATCCAACGCATCCAAAAAAACAAAAACAAAAAAAATCATCACTTCCTGATAAACTGGTGCTAAATATCACTAAGAAAAGTAGGAGAAGCCACTGAATACAATAGTTTTTACATAAATAACTTGCAATTTTAGAAAGAGCAGACAAAACAATGCATGCAGTCATTGCTTTCGGAGGCAGATGGCAGCTGTTTGGGAGCACAGTCTTGTAAGACAGTTCTTTGAGACAGTTATACAAAAATACTTTGTTGGCAGACTTTGCTCAGGCATCTTAGAATGACCATAACAACATTTCAGGTGCTGTGCAATGAGATCAGTCTGCTAGTTAGTCAAGTTATCCCGTCCCATAACACAGTCACATGACTCTTTTTGGTGCGTGTGGAGGAATTAATTCGCAAAATGTGCATTAACCCTTTTTCGCACAACTCTAAAACCACCTCAGGTGAGCGTGTAAACATTTTTGCAAATTAAGGGATTTTTTTTTTCGTTTCCATCACTCGTTTCTGATGCGATACTGCAAAATGTCCATAAACGCATTGTGATGGAAACATAGATATAGACTCTTAGTGAGGTTGAACCACCCACTCTTGAAATGAACACTCTGTCCCAGTCAGAGCGAGACATCGAGAAGGTATTGTGTTGCTGCTTTTTTTTTGTTTGTTTGTTTTTGGTTTTTTTATTTATAAAAACAAATGGTTGTGGTTATTGTTATTTATAGGGTTGTTGATTACTATGTTAACTTATGTCACCTTGTTTTAAATGTCAGTACAATAACAAATTAATTAATTATTGATACTCAGTGGTTGAAAATGTCTTCTGCTCTTAAATTTCTTGTACACAAACTCAGGAGCTTCTTTTTTTTTTTTTTTTAAATGTGTCAGTTGTTAGCTGTCAGTGATCCTTCAATGTTCCCCGCTAGAAATTTTACGTTCCCAGAACGTCCTCAGAACGTCCCCACTGGTGTCAAGGACGTCCCCATAACGTTCTGAAACGGTCACGATGTGGAGTTCTTTAAAGGTTTGGGGGACGTTATTTGGAAGACCTTTACAGAACATTCATGACATTCTTGGGACGTTTAGAGGACCATATTTTATTTGGAAATGTGACGTTCCCAAAACGTTCCTAGAACGTCCACGCTGGTGTCAAGGACGTCACCTAGTAACGTTCCCAGGACGTTCCGAGACGGTCATGATGTGGAGTTCTTTAAAGGGTTAGGGGATGTTATTTAGAGGACATTCACAGAACATTCAGGACGTTAATGGTTCGGATCTATATTTTATAACTTGAGCCAATGAAAAATAAATAATTTGCACTAAACAATATTTCTATGAAAACTGTTTTATTAAACCTGGCATGAAAGTATATTTTTCTTGTTGAAGAAAGTCAATTAATTTAAATTCTAGTTTTGATGTAAATAAAAAGATATAGATTTAATCAAAACAAAATTTCCCATTTAAGAAATATGATTATAAATTATTTAGAATTACTGCAACTGACATCCAGTCACAGATGAAATCAACTGAAATAAAAGACATTAAATTTCTTAAGATCTCAGCAAAGGAGGCTTAAACAACTCCACAAACAGTTTGACTTTATTTGTCATGCAGAAGTTCTTACTGAGAATTAACAGAGGTTTATTTTCACAGTTTTAGTGAATTCCATTTGAAGGTTACCATTTTGGTGAATAGTGTTTGCTTTAGTTGGTCACTTGGTTGTTGACATTATACTACCGTTATATTTTTTTCTTTTGCTGCTGCAATTCTGTGTTGAGAAAGCACATTATGATAGCAGAGCAAACTAAGATAAAATTCAATCAGGTAATGTTGTCCTCTTGATGCTGGTGAAATCTTTATATAGTGGTTTGGGTGTATCAGACTTATACCAGTTTCTGGTTATGGTTTTCCTTGCTGCTGTAAGGAGTGTTTTTACCAGGTATCGGTCCTCCTGAAGTGTAACCAGTGAAATATGACCCAAGTACAAGACAATGCATGAAAATGGGATCTCATATCCAAGCACCTTTGTTAAGGTTAAATGTACATTTTTCCAAAATGGTTTCAGTTTTTCACATCTCCAAAAAATGTGTGTATGGTGTGCTTCTAAGTAGCCACATTATCTCCAGCATTGTTGCGGTGTAGAAGAAGCTTTACTGCTGATTTTAGGTGTAATAAAGAATCGTACTAAATTTTTCCAATTGAATATCCTCAATTGTTGCGAGCTTGTGGAGGAATGTTGAATTTCACACATATCAAACCATACATCTGGTAGAATTTCTACATTTAATTCTTTTTCCCACCTTGATTTAAGGTATAATGTTGCGTTGGCCTTACTTTCCATAATACTTACGTAAAACATGGAGATTATTTTTACACATTTACTATTTGATTTGTATGCATTCATCATAATCTTCACAACTGGATTAATTTCGTGTGAAGTTTCCATTTTTATTTCTCTGTTAAAGTAATCTCTGAATTGTATATACCTAAATAAGTCCCGATTAGTAAGAGAAAATTTTTCTTTGAGTGTTTGGAAAGTCAAAAATTCCTCGTTTTCCACTACTGTACATATTGCTCTAATGCCTTTTGTTGCCCATTGCTTAAATGTGGCATCATTTTCACCTGGTTTAAATTGAGTATCAAAGTCTATCCATCGAAGTAATTTTTGGTCTTTGCTTAATTTAAATTGCCTAGCAAATTCAAACCAAAACTCCACTGCTCCAGAGGTTATTGAATCCAGTTGACTTTTGACTACTGAGGGGATTTCTTTTTCCCCAAGAACTGACTGAATCTGATAACCCACCATATATGTCTCAATTTCCTTCCATCTAGCAAAATAATTGTTGTTACACCAAAGAAAAAGGGGACGGAACTGAGCTGCATAAAAGTAATCTTTGAGATTCGGCAAGGCCAATCCTCCTTTATGCTTGGCTAACTGGAGTGTTGTGTATCTTATTCTGGGCTTCTTTCCCTCCCAAATAAACCTGGAAATAAGTTTATCCCAGATTGTAAACTGGTGTCTAGGTATCTCTATTGGCAAAGCTTGAAATAGGTATAGCAATCTAGGTAATATGTTTGTTTTGATGACGTTGATCTTAGTGACAAAATCGCCCATTATTTTTAAGACTTTCTCCAAAATCTGTAAGTTATGAGATACTTTTAGCCATAAGATGTTTTGGGAATAGGGGCTCAGAATTTGGTGATTGTCAGGGGTTGTGTGTGGGAAGGAGTCGCAGGAACGAGGAAATAATGAAAACGTGCTAACATTAAGAATGAACAAGGAACTGAAACAAACTTAGTGCTGATGAGACAAGGACAGGTGCGAGCAATTATTGCGTTTCTGAATTCAGAAACGCTTGTTGTATGCAATAACGATGGCCATTTAGTGAACTGGGGCCAATAATTAACACCTAACCAAACGTGATTGATGCGATAAGATTCTGATGACAAGCAGATTGTCTGTCCACACCATACATGACAGGAGTGCAAGATATGACAAAATCAATCAATACAGTGTTAGTCTTCCACTTTCACCTTTTAATATGGCAATAAGATAATCAAAAACTAATGCACTACAACAGATTTACAGATTATACAGATTTATAATTCTGGTACAATTGAAGCTATAGAAATGCTTAGAACTTACCAACCAGATTCCCAAAGCACAAACAGCAAAAGACAAATGAGCAAAACATTTTCTTGGTAAAATGTATATATGTCCTGTAGAGAAGTTTTTCAGTAACTGAGATAAAAAATGCTCCAGCTTGTCAGTATACTGTATCTGTTGGGGGCTGTACTTCAATTTCTCCCCCTAAACCACAGTATTGTGTCATGTTTGCATGAGCAGTGTGTCTTCACATTAATGAAACTGATTTGATTTGACCTCTCCCACTCTTGTTTGCACTAAAATAATTTTGTTTGTATAATTATGTATATATACTGTATATATAATTTTTTTCTGCAAACTGTTAGCACGGAAACGTGCTGTGGTTTCCCAGAGGGTCATGGGAATACCACCAACGCATCGCGGGTTGGCATCGTTTACGGTCGGAGCTACGTCTTTCGTTCTTGATTAATGAAAACATTCTTGGCATATGCTTTCGCTCTTGTCCGTCTTGCGCCGGTCCAAGAATTTCACCTCCAGTGGCGCAATACGAATGCTCCCGGCCGTCCCTCTTAATCATGGCCCCGGGTTCCAGAAACCCACAAAATAGAACCGGAGTCCTATTCCATTATTCCTAGCTGCGGTATTCAGCGGCGGCAGGCGGCCTGCTTTGAACACTCTAATTTTTTCCAAAGTAAATGCTCTTGGGTTTCTTGAAGCATAACGTGGTTCTTCATCAGATGGAAAAGACGCGAATCTCACGTGCAGCCTCTGTGTTTGTCTGTATCTCTCTCCTTCTCGCGCCATTACAGTGTTTCTTTGCTACAAACTGAGTGTATTCTTCAAAAAAATGGCGTTTGCTGCAAATCGCGACGTTTCTAAGTATACAGCTTCTTCAGGCTATTGCTTTAACATCGAGTTAGAATGTATCAGATGTAAGCTAGAGTAACTGCTGTCTCGAGTGCAAGTGAGCAAATGACTGTTTGTATGTGACCAGTCACATGACAGGAAGCAGGAACTATATAAGGAGAGCAGCATGCCATACAAGAGGTCAATCACTAACAGCTACAAAACACACCTGGATTGTGGAGTTTTCTTTTTGTGGACTTACCTTTCCAGATTCACTTACAGCAAATTGGACTATCACTCATCTTGGATTGTATATACACTGGTGGATTCACATTGGGACATTTCAACACACTAGGATTCTTGGACTGTTTTTAGGGTATGGACAAGCAAACTGTATTCTTTTAACAGCCAGAGTTTACCTGGTTTTATTGTGTTGTTTTAAAGTCCTTTTATCTGCACATTGTAAATACACCATCCTCAAACTTATTTCTGTTTTATGTCATTCATTTAACACCTCAAATTTCTCACACAGTAGAATCTGACCCCATTTTAAACTTTGTGACCCAGCCTATTAGGCCGAACGTTACAAGGTATCTAAAGATCCAGAGGTCAGACAGACTGACCTCATTTTGGCACTGGCCCACATTTCAAAAGCCCGCTTTAGTCCCTACTTAAAGAAAGATTCTCTCTAACAGCATTTCCACACGTCTTATTGTTCTGAATTGTTCTGAATGTTGTCTTAAAGTGTCTGCGTCCTTTTTTAATCATTTTCATGAATGAAATATTCCATATAGGTTCTATTTATGTGTATATATGTCAGATAGGTGTATATTTATTAATATTTATTGGATGTGTGTAATATGTGTATATTTGTACTTCTATTTATGTGATATATGATACGTGTATGAGAATAAATTATTGTGCATGATTAGGATTTATGCATTCTTCATTAAACACGTTGCAAGATTTACTGATTATTGAACCATACACCACTCTCTGACCTTTTGACCCCTCTCTCATTACACTCAATATATGTTTCTGGAATTAAAAGATAATTTAATAAATACTACTAATAAATAGTATGAATAAATAGAATAAAAAAGGATTAAAAATGGCCAATATAAATTATGAAATTAGGGCTAGAGCACTAAGGGTTCACCGCCTTAGGGCCGCACCACCTAGGTGTACATCAATTAGGTGTAATATGTGTAGGGGTGCTCGCCCTAAGTCTAGCATCTTTAGGTGTAAGGTTTGGGGTGGGTGAATCCATTAGGTCTCCTATCTTTAGGTGTAAGGTTTGGAGTGGGTGAATTGACTGGGTTTAGTGACTCTAGGTTTTAGGTATGGAGGGGTGTTTTGCGTAGACTAAAGTGTCTTTAGGTGTTAGGAGTGAATTGCATAGAGCTTTAGAGTTAGGGTTAGGGCTAGTTAGGTTATGGTTATATAGATAAAAACGAAGAGTGCATCCCCCCCCCCCAAAGTGCACCCCCGTCCGTTTTCGTATTTAGGATGGTCCTAGAGGCCTGTACTATTTGGGGGTACCCAGTCGAACGCACCTGGTTTGGGAGCTCTAGCGCCAATAGGCGCCTAGATATGGTATTGCACCCCCAGTTATATAAGTTGGGGTGTGCACTTGGTTTCTATAGGTCCTAGGAGGCTGAAATTGGATATATATACTATTTGGGGGTCGAACGCACGTGGTTTGGGAGCTCTAGTGCCGAGATATGGTACTGCACCCCTAGTTGCACCCATCATATCTGGTGATCCGTGGGTGCTCACTTGGTATATGTACTTGTTGGTTCTGCCTTCAGTGGATTGCAGCTGGTTGATCGCTCTAGCGCCACCAGGCGGCGAGATATGGGGTGGGAGAGGAGTTGGGTGGGTGGCGGTCAGTTATATTTGGGTGGGACGTAGGGTGTACTCACACTAGGCAGTCTGAACCATGCCCGAGAGCATTTGACCACCAAAGCGTGGTTCGTTTGACTAGTGTGAGTGCTCTGAACCATGCCCGGACGGGGTTCATTTAGCCGTCCCTGGCCCACTTGGAAGAGCTGTGTCAGAGCACGGTTCAGACTCGGGCACGGTTCGCATGTAGTGAGAGCGCTAACCGAGCTGGAGCACGGAACAAGACGCGTGATGTCACGTTTTTGCGACAGTCCAAGACCAACTGTAGTCGAACTGTAGTCGGTAATCAAAGCTGCAAGTCCTTGCTGCACTTCAGCTGGTACCTTGCAAACCTTCTCATACGAGCAGCACGATTGCGTGAAAATTTTCGTGCCACAAAAGCGATAGACCTGTTTAGCAGCAGGCTGTGAGAGGGCTGTGAACCACCAGAGCGTAACCAAAGTAACCAGAGCGATGGACTCCATTGCTTTCAGCGAGAGCGCCGCTCTTCCTGTTTATCCTGAAACCGTCACACCAAAATGACGTAAGCGTTCTCTGGCACGAATGCTGAAACCCTATGTGAGTGCAGGCCAGAGGGGGAGTGGGGAGGGGGGGACAATCGTACTCGGGCCTGGTTCACGGCAACCATGCCTAGTGTGAGTACACCCTTAGTGTTTTGGTGTGGGTGGGGTAGGTGTTAGGTGTATGGTGTATCCACCATAGTGTGATTTTCAGCTAAACTTTAGAAATCCTTAGCAGTTTTTAACACATGCTGTTTACAGTGTCATCCAGGAGAGGGCGACTTTTTATTTCCTGGAGTGAATAGTTGGATAGATAAATAGATAGACAGAGTGTGGTGTTATGTGTCCAGTTCACAGGTCACAGAACAGTTGACTAAGAGCATCCACCATAGTGTGTTTTTCTGCTAAACTTTAGGAATCCTAAAGTTTAAGAAACCACAGGGGGTGCCCAACCCTGTTCCTGGAGATCTACCTTCCTGCAGAGTTTAGTTCCAACCCTAATCAAACACACCTGTCTGTAATTATCAAGTGCTCCTTCAGATCCTAATTAGCTGGTTCAGGTGTGTTTGGTCAGGGTTGGAGCTGAACTCTGCAGGAAAGTTGATCTCCAGCACCAGGGTTGAGCACCCTTGCCTTAGCAGTTTTTGAGCAGGTCTAAGTTTCTCTATACAGGTGGGCAGGTCCCAGTTTCCCTACCAGTTTCCAGACCTTCTGTTTCTGAGATCTGGCCACTTCCTCTTTAGGATTAACTGTTTATAACTTGGAAAGGAAGTGGACTTCAGGGTTCATAGTCTTGGTGTGGGGTTCCTTTTGTTTAAACTTTTGTGCTCACTTATGTTTTGCTCATAACTTATATTTTGCCGTTTCATCTTGTTTTAGGAGGGAGGAATGAAACCAGAAAAAGTTCAGAGGGCACGTGTCTTTATAATTGGCCGACAGCGCTCGGATTTGAAAGGTAAGTCTTTATATATTTTTTTGTTTTAAATGAGTTTGATGTGAAGTTTGTTTAAACTGTTGTGCTAACTTATGTTTTGCTGTTTCATCGTGTTTTTGAAGGGATTAACAAAACAGAACGTGAAAGTTAGCAGGTCAGCTCTATTAAGGTCTCCTTTAAAAGGTTTGTATTTTGTAAGGGTGAGAGATATAGATATGTTAGGATTGTAATGCTCATTTTAATATACGTTTTCATGTGGCATGGGTTTTTACAAGTAATACAAATTAAAGTTATCGCGTTGGACTCAGACTTACTGACTTTGTTCACACAGGGTAGAAGTACATCTTAGAAATTTTTTCGTAATTTTTTTTTTTTTTTTTGTGGTTTTTATTCAACTTAGTCACGCTTGTGGTGTTCCTGGTCAAAAATGACCGAACTCCAAACCACTGCTCATAAATCTGTAAATATGTTATATTATCACTAAAGATTGGATTCGTTCTTTTTGTTAACTTGTTTTCTTTGATTTAGGACTGGTGTTGTTTCCATTGGCATCCAATTAATCGTAGGCCTTATTATCTGAAAATAGGGACCTAATTTTTTTTGAAAAAAGCATTTTTTTTTTGTGAATTTTCACAATATGAGAATTTATACAAATTCGCAGTGTTTCTCACACTACTGTGCTTTAATGTAATCAGGAAGTTTGCTTTTAGATGCTTTTATTTTGTACAAAACTGCACAGAGTCACATCAAAAATGGCCAGCCATTGAAAATGAATGGGGAAGATCACAAAAACAAGATCTTTATTTTGAAATGTTTATATTTTCTGAAAAGGGGCACAAAGTAACACAGGAACATGCTGTTCCCGTTAAATCTGACCATTGTGACGTACAAGAACACATTAAGATTATTTACATTATAACATTTCATGGAACAACAAAGCAAAACTTATTTTAGTTGTATATATCCTGCACACTGACACTGTCAGAGACAATATCATAAAACAACAAGCTGAAGCTCTCTCTGTGCTAAAGCATTTATTTGTAAACTTTTGTCTACTTATATATATATATATATACATATATAAATGAGGCCTACGATTAATCGGATGCAAAAAGAAACACAAAACCAGTCCTAAATGAAAGAAAACAAGTTGACCAAAAAATTTAATCCAATATTTGGTGATGATATACCATGATGAGAGATTTATAACCAGTTGTTTGGAGTCAGGTCATTTTTGACTGAAAACACCACAAGCGACTTTGTGCGATTTTGTAAAAAAAAAAAAAAAAAGCATTTAAAAGCAAACTTCCTCAAACAGTCAAGCACATTAGTGTGAGAAACCATGCAAATTTTTATAATTTATCTTGTAAAAAAAACTAGGTACCTTTTCTGATGCAAATAGTAACACAAAACCAGTCCTAAATGAAAGAAAACAAGTTGACAAAAAGAATGTCCAATCTTTATTGTTTTAATGTAGCATATTTATGAATTTATAAGTAATTGTTTGGAATCCGGTCATTTCTGACCGGAAACACCACAAGTGTGACAGGAATTCGAACACAACCAGAGGGTTAATTCATTTACTCTATTGTAGGAGAAAATAATTAATACAACAGAAAAAAAAATATCGTAGATAATTTTGTATTTCAAAATTGTGAGTTTTATTTCGCATATTAAATCAGATATTTGAAGAAAGTGGAGGGAAAGAGTAGGTGAAAGCGAAAGTCAGCAGATCAGGGATTTCAAGGAAGAAGAGGAGGAAGTGTATTGGAATGGATATGTAAGTTTTTATTTTTTTATTTTGGATGTTAAAGAGTGTAGTGTGTGAAAGTTAGTTTCCTAAGTCATGTCATATTTTTATTTTAGTGAGGAAACGTTTCTTTTTTGGAGGCCTCTGAGCAAAATACGAGCGGCTTGCTGAGGCCATTCTTTGAATCCGCTCGGGTAGAACATTTCCTGAGGGATGAGGCTAGGGTGACCAGACGTCCCGAAAAATTCGGGACAGTCCTGAAATCTAAGCTGCTGTCCCGAATCCCGAATCCCGAATCCCGCTCTAATTGTCCCGAAAATTATACTGAAGCAAAATCTTAAATAGTTATTGTCTGATAAAACATAAAAAACTGTCCGTGGAGCGAGGTTGAGTCATCCTGCAGCAGCCTGGCAACCAGCCCCCCCGCCGGCTGCTCATTGGCAGCAGCATCTTGTTTTTTTTTTTTTTTTAGATATACCGTAGGCGCGCATTAAGATATGCACTGATAAGCAAATTTTCATTCATGAAATTGACATGGCTGGTGTACCGGAACCCCAACATGCTGCAAAAAAGCTAAAACGTCTCTGCAGGTACCGGGAGGAGTGGGTGGGCAGGTATCCATGGATTGCAAAAGCCCTACATGATGAAAGTAAAGCGTTCTGCAAAGTGTGTAGGAAAGAGTTTGGTGTCTCTCACAGGGGGGGAGGCAGATGTTAGGCTGCATGCTAGCAGCAAATTACACTGTACCAACACCGCGACAGTACAGACCAACAAGTTGGTCTCGTCCTTCTTTAAGAAACAGGATGATTCCATGTATAATAAAATAGCTGCTGCTGAGCTGACCTCCGTGTTCCACTGTGTGACCCACCAACAATCATACAGGTCGCTTGACTGTGCGATGAAGTTAACACCAAAACTGTACTCGGATTCGGGCATAGCTAAACTCGTTAGCTGCGGTCGCACAAAAGCTGAAGCACTGGTCACAAACGTCCTGGCACCCCTCGCATCTGACTTCTCCCAATGCCTCGAGTCAAAAGATATATTCTTTTCCATTTCAACCGATGCCTCTAATAAAGGCAATGTGAAAACATTCCCGATCTCTGTGAGATTCTGGACTCCTGAGCAGGGCATCCAGAACAGAGTTCTTGATTTCTTTGAACAAACAGCCGAGAGCGCAGATGCCGTCACTGACACTTTACTGAATAAATTAAAGGAACACAAACTCAGCATCAATAACATCTCGGCTTACTCGGCTGACAATGCGGCAGTGAATTTCGGCAGAAAACACTCCATTTACCAAAATCTAAAAAAAATCAACAGCAAGATCCTTCCTGCAAACTGCCCAGCTCACATAAT
Organism: Labeo rohita; assembly: GCF_022985175.1. Classification (NCBI taxonomy): domain Eukaryota; kingdom Metazoa; phylum Chordata; class Actinopteri; order Cypriniformes; family Cyprinidae; genus Labeo; species Labeo rohita. The sequence continues at coordinate 25,546 of NW_026129618.1, read as the reverse complement.
ACACAATGCAGTAAAACGTGCCAGCAATGCACTGCAAATAGATGTGGAGACTATCGTCATAAAATCATTTAACCATTTCAGCTGTTCTGCGAAGAGAGTTTCCACCCTCAAAGAAATGTTTGAATTTGCTGACATGGAGTACCAAACACTGTTGCGTCACGTCCCGACACGCTGGTTGAGCCTGCACCCTGCAATTGACAGACTTGTCAACACCTGGCCAGCGGTGCGCAGCTACTTCTTGTCACTGGGACAGGAGGAGTGCCCCCGTGTCCTCTGGGATGCGCTCCAGGTTAACGAGCATGGAGAGGAAGATGAATGCAGCGAGCTGGAGGTCACACTCTTCTTCTTGCAAAACACTTTAAAGCTTTTTACTGGTGCTGTGCTGAGTCTTGAGAGTGACAGTCTCACCTCAGTTGAAGTATATGCACTTATGAGTGGCCTCCGAACCAAACTCCAGCAGCGCAAAAAAGATGCTTTTTTCGGAGCAAAAGTTCACCGCGTCCTCCTCTCCTCCGTTAATCTTAGGGTTGACAGGCTCAAGAGAGAATTCACAAATTTTTATGATATTGCGGAGCAATACCTTGAGAAATGGTTCAACTTCTCAGAATCCGGGCACCTGTTCAACATCCAGTGTTTCAGTCTTAAGGAAAAGCAAGAAATCAGCTACAGGGAATTAACGGCCGCTGTATCCACCTTTCAGATGCATGATGAACTCGACCTGGATGAGCTCTACAACGAGAGCTGTGTTCTGAAAGAGATATTGCCTCATCTGGAAATACACAGTCACCCTGTAGGTGCGCTTTGGGCCCAAGCACTCAGGAGCACGTCTGCGTTCCCATAGTATGCCAAGCTACTGTCTTTCATTTTGAGCATCCCCGTGAGCAATGCTTACTCGGAACGAGTGTTTTCAATAATGAAAGGTGCCTGGACCGATGTGAGAAACAGGTGCTCATTTAACCTGGTCCGCAGCGAAATCAAAGTAAAAATGAATTTAATGATGACTTGTGCAGAGTTCCATAAATACATCCTGGGAAAGACGGGAGTGCTGGCAGCAGTGAAAAGCTCTGCAAAATATGCTGATGTCGAGCCTCCACAACCTCGGTAGGCTATATAGCTCAAGTGTGAATTTAAAGTTATATTGTTTCTATTAATTTATCTAATTCATCTAGGCTATATGCACAAAGACAATACAACCTTTTTGTCCCCTTTTTGCTTTATAGAGTAGATGAAGAGAGCGCAAGTTGCAGCAGCCGTTAGGACAGTTGAAAGTGCAGGCAGAAGTCGCGTGAAGAAGTCAGACCGGTCGAGGGCGAGGCACCGTGTTCAAAATAATACTTCTATAGCCTACGTATTAGGCTATATCAATTTATATGCATATGTAAATATGCAAAATAGCCTAACGTTACTTCTATATTATATAAAATTCTATGTATATGTAGGCTACTTATATTAATAAAAATATGATTGGTTCAGTCACTTTCATTTGAAATTCATTATCTTTATTATTCATTATTCATTAAAACCACCCCCCCCCCCGTCCCGAATTTCAACCAATCTCATCTGGTCACCCTAGATGAGGCGGTACTGTCATGAATCTGGTCGGTGACCTGCGCTCACTACCAGATGTCGTTCTCGCTCTGTCATCACACACAGACTGTTGCTCTACACCCCGGACTACATCTCCCATTATCCACCACGCAGATTTCGCCATACACCTGTGGCCAATCAGTGGCCCTATTTAAGCCCCGGACTTTCACTTGGTAGTTACAGAGTATTGTGGAGTTGTAAATGTGGAGAACTGTGTTTGTTGCGTTTAGCGCTCTCCTAGTGCTAGCACTGTTGCAGTCGTTCTAAGTTTCCTAGTTACCTAGTTTCCTGAGTTCCTTGTTTTCTAAGTTTCCTAGTCCTGTGTTTCCTAGGTTCCTAGTTCCCTTAGTTTTGTATTCTCGCCTAGCTACCTCGTTTTCTTCTGTCTCGCCACCTGCCTTCCTGACTCTCGCTCGTTGTATGGACTATCCCTCTGCCTCACGTCATGGACTATGTTCGCCGCTGATCGACCCACACCTGCCTAAAGGACTACTCTTATGCCTCGCCTCCAACATACCTGTTTGTAACTGTTTTGACCCTGCCTGTCTGACCATGTCATTGTCTCATTGTTTAAATAGAAGCTTGCGCATGGATCCCCTCACCTCTCGTCTCCCTCTCCACATTACAGGTACATATTCCTCTCTTTGCGATGATGGTGGAAGACGCCAGTTTGTCTTTCAAGTACACATATGACTTCGACGGCATAGTGGTGGAATTAAGTGGTGTGTTATGCTTGAAAGCTGGCTTACATTATTTGTTCGTCGGGAATGTGGATGGTTCAAGGGTTGCCAGTCACTGGCATCTCTTGAAAAAACATCTCGATCTGTCGCTTTACACTGCTGAGGGTGTGAATGCTCTAAAAAAATCAGTGGGTGTTGTTCTTGCTTATGTGGATGGTGGGTACTTTTTGAATGCGAGTTGCCTGCCAGTCAATCCCAATCGAGCCCATCTGATGTTTCGCATTGAAATGATGGCTAAAGCCCATGCCATTGGCCTGGTTAATGCGTTGTTTCACCATTTCTGTAACAGGCTGAGGAATGTTCCACCAGCTGATTTGGAGAGGCCGTCAATTATGAAAACAAACTTGAGCAATCCGGGCAGAATGAACATCTTGCATGAGGACCAGGAGTTCCTCCTGAAGTTGTTTCAAGAATCTGCGGAGGCTGTCAACTGCGATGTGGATATGTGCATTGTTTTGTCCCTCACCAAATTTGGGCAAAAAGATGACCGCAGATTTGACCTTAGCACTCTGGTGGTCTCTTACCATACGGCAGATGTCAAGACCCAAGTGTGGATCTGTTTTGGTCAAGAAGTGGAATGCAAGAGGTTGTGGGGTCACATGGAATGCTGTATCCTGCCTATTCCATGAGGGAAACTGCAAATTACCAATCCAATCTGGACCATCTTCCTCTGGACATGGACCAAACCCTGAAGCAGGTTCTGTGGGTCCCGGCTACCAACAGGTTTTAGATCCCAGTCACTTCTTTATTTTGCCCATGTTAGACGTTCTGTTAGAGACCATTCCCATGGTGGTCCCCTTCAGGGATAATTCGAACGGTCTCGGGCTGTGCCATGTCATTAAGCCGACTGATACGCATCTTAGCATGACACTTGATGACTTACCGGAGTCCAGGAAGGGCCAGGAAGGTTTCGAGAGCTGCTGGACGGCGTACCAGTTGGAGCTTGCTGTGGAAGAACTGTTTTTGGGAGGTCGGTATGCAGTTCCTCCCAGCATTTCTCCTCTGCATTTGGGGTAAGTGCCACAAACCCCAACAGCATTACTGCCATGAGAGGTGTCCTTGGGCTGGGACCGATAGGGAGTGCGAGTGTTGGCGAATCGCCTCCGCCCCTAGACACATGGGTCTTCAACACAAGATGATCTTCAACGGGCTCGTGTTCTGCGAATCTTTCCACTGACCGACAGCCTCCACGCCGGCATGCATGTTGTCGGTGAAGAACTAACACGAATACTGCTGTGTGACCTCTACCAGCACAATGATCGTATTCCGATGCAGACATTGCGAGGACCGGACCGCCCTATTGGCAATTTAGTTGATTGTCGTACAATCTGAGAATTTTGCAGGGAAGTGTGTCAGCGGAAAGCTTTTGGCTATCCGCACGTGTTTGGACGAGCCCTGAGAATGGTCACAGAGATGAGCTACGACCCTGTACGTTGCCTCGAAGTCGGCGTGGCCAAGCTGAAGTTTTTCCCCAGCATTAAGTACTGGGACGAGAACGGAAATCTTAAAGCGAAGTGAAACTTCAAAGACTCCATCGAACTTCATCAACCGAGTCAGGTACCATCAGTGGCGGCCCATGCGGCCTCATACAGAGGGGATGTATGCACAAGGATTGAAGAGCAGGAACTTTCGTTTTCCCAAAACGTGAAGAAATACCGGGAAAACGGTCTACCCTGGCTAGAGGCCTGTATAGACCGCCTTCCGAAAGGCATGCCAAAGGACCGGTTAATTGCTGCCCTAGTGTTTCTGAGCTGCGTGGGAATGGTGCAGAACGGAGACTTGTCTCCTTTCAAAAACTGGCCAAACTGGAGAAGCAGTTGCCAGTTACGCAACGCCATCTTCAAGAGCTGAGGATCTTATCTCAGTTAATGCTGATTCAGTCTCCTCAGGTTTGGAGATTTCACAAATCCATCCCGTGCAAGATTGCTCCGCCGCCTGTAGTTGTAAGTACACCGGCTCGGCCTCGTGTTCCTGCGCTGCAACAAGAACAAGAGGCGGAAGAACAAGAGGCAGAAGAACAGGTAGTGGAGAAGATCCAACTTGCATGTGTCCCTGCTAGCTCTAACGCCAGGTGGAACAATTTGGAGGTATCATACATAGAGCGCAACGGTGAAGTGAGCCATGATTCGGCCTATGGCGTTTACTTGAAGAAGGGTCGGGAGACCTCGACCCCTGTCCGCACATTTGCCGCTTTCAAACGAAAACGTCAGCGCCTGTTGGTGGATGCTTAAGTGTTGTTTCTTGATGTGATTCATTGAACTGCTATTGAACATTCGTGTGTCAGAGCCTTATAACACTTTGAAAGTGTTTGTGAAGCACTATTTTTTTTCCTCTGCAGTACTACGTGCATTGTTTACCTTTACTTGAAAGGTAGCTGAAGAATACTTGAACATTTTATTTTGATTTTCTGAAGTACTATGTGCATTATTTACCTTTTCTTGAAAGGTAGCTGAAGAATACTTAACTTTTTATTTTTTTTATTTTTCTGAAGTGCTATGTGCAATGTTTACCTTTTCTTGAAAGGTAGCTGAAGAATACTTTAAGAAAAGTTATTTATTTTGATTTTCTGAAGTACTATGTGCAATGTTTCATCCACATTAATTGCATAATAATATGCATACTCTGTGATAGGCTGAATCTGTTATCTTTCAGATGTTTCAGTTTGGATGAATGGGACTCTTGATAGATAGATGTGTCCAGGTCAAAGGTCACAGGACAGTTGACTTACATCCACCATAGTGATTTTCTGCTAAACTTTAGAAATCCTTAGCAGTTTTTAACACATGTTGTTTACAGTGTCTTCCAGGAGAGGGCGACTTATTAGGCCCTGTTTATTTCCTGGAGTGAATGGATAGGTGGATAGATAAATAGATAGACAGAGTGTGGTAAGTGTTATGTGTCCAGGTCAAAGGTCACAGGACAGCTGACTAAGAGCATCCACCATAGTGTGATTTTCTGCTAAAATTTAGGAATCCTTAGCAGTTTTTAACACATGGCTTTACAGTGTCATCCAGGAGAGGGCGACTTTTTAGGCCCTGTTTCAGCCCTGAGTGAGAAGCAGCAGTCTGCCATTACTAGAGATATACAATGTCAGTACCAAAGAGGCATTACAAGTGTTGTGTTTTCTGTAGCACCAACGACCACAGGAGTCTCCATAGACTCCCTACATCTGAGCCGCTGAGGACACTGTGGGTAAAGGAACATGCCACTTTTTTTGAAAATAGGCTCATTTTCCAACTCCAACTGCTAAACAGTTGAGTTTTACTGTTGAGAGTATAGTTCCTAGCCATATCAACCTAGAAAATCACAACTTTACATTTTTCGTTGGTCTTAGTACACAATCTAAGTACAGAAGAGTCAAGTTTTAAATAGGAAAAATATCAAAACTCTTTGGTCATTTTTGAGCGAGATGCTGACAGTCTAATCAGATTCAATGATCTATGCTAAAAGTGCTACCGCCAGACCCGGAGATTGGCTGAATGGATTCAAAAACGATAAAACTCTAGGGGAGTTGGAAAATGAGCCTATTTTCAAAAATAGTGGCATGTTCCTTTAAATTTCATTTTCAAAGGAAATGTCCTGGGGGGGAAATATACATATATACATATATATACACATGTTTATATGTTTAGAGAACAATACCAATGTTTTGTGTGAGAACGTCAGCTCCAGACAAAGTAAGTATCGCGTGTTTGTTTTCCAAATTGTCTTTATGAACGAGCTTCTTGGCACTCTGTAAAGCTAATGTTGCTAAAGCTACCATTGTCTCTTCACTGATGCTGCCTTCATCTGCTTCCAAAATGATCGTGAATAGGAATGTGGTAGTTAAAAATTGCATATAAAGCTCAAGCTCACCATCACAAGGGGGACTTATAACTCTGGGGGGGAGGGAAGGTTAGGATGATTCCAAGGGCCCCCGAGGGGAGGGACGTGATTTCTACTAAGGGGGAAGCTGAACGAGGGGAGCTGAGGGAATAAGCTGTTCAGCGAGAAACCATAACGTGCCCCTGCTTATAAAGTTTGTGATGCGATGGGGCCATGAGATCAGCTATGTCGTTATTTTTATTGCGCCGCACTCCAGTCTGTGTAATTCATAAACACGAATTTATGCTAACTGAGAGTTTCTGACATTTTCAGCACATGAGATTATCTTTTGGGTCCCCCTTTATATTAAGTGGCCTTAAGTACTATACTTACACTGAAATTAATCATTTGGTACAATGCACTTATTGCGTACATACATGTATTTAAACTGAACTTAGATTTAAAAAAATACCCGCATGTAATCACATCTGTAATTACATTTGTAATTACACTGTTGACCCATCCCTTACACCTTACCCCACCCTTAAACCTATCCATACCACCAGACATCTCCCTAACCTGTATCCCACCTCAATAGCAGCAATACCATGACCACATTAAGCACATTGTACTTATTCTTTTATGTAAGTACATAGTAGTTAAGGCCACTTAATATGAAGTGGGACTGTCTTTTGTTTTGTTTTTGTGCTCTTGAAGCTCCACCCTCTTCTGAAAAGGGGGCTGGGAGCACCAGCTCATTTGCATTTAAAGGGACAAACACAAAAATATAGTTTATACCCTAAAAGTGGTCATTTTAACAAGCTATAAAAAATTATCTGTAAGGTATTTTGAACTAAAACTTTACATACACACTCTGGGGACATCAGAGACTTATTTTAAATCTGGTAAAAAAATAAAATAAAATAAAATAAAAAAACACAATAGGTCACCCTCTAAAGTCTTTAAACATTCAAACCTCACCTGAAGATCCTTTTACGCAGCAAGAAACAGAGAAATGCCAGAAGAAAAATGACAATGAGAAGAGAAATCCACCACCACTCATCTATACAAGTGAGAGACGATAAATTCAACTGAATGATTGAAAACATTAACTGATGAAAACAGCTGATCAGTAAAAATGATAAATACTGAAACAGAAAAGCACAGATTTTACCCAAATCTGGAGTCACTTCATTCAGATCATCTTTAAAAACACAATGATCACAAACATGAGGCAATATGAGATTGAACCTGGATTGAGTGTGAATCAGACCAGGCGAAACGATCTGTCATTTTCTAAAATAAATAAATAAAGTTTATATATATATAATTATATATTTTTTAACCTCAAATGCTCGTCTTGTCTAGCCCTGCGATGTGCACGCATACTCGTGTAATCTGGGTCAATACAGTTAAGGTATGTCAAAAAAACTCCCATCTCATATTCTCCTCTAAATTCAAAATCATCCTACGTTGCTATTTTATCTTTTTTTGTTAAGAGGGTCTGATCTTCTTTGCATGTTTACTTTGTAAACACTGGGTCGGTACTTCTGCAGCGATGTACAACGATTTTGAAGTTGGAGGAGAAAATGAGATGACCCTAACTGTATTGACCCGGATTACACAGAGTATACATGCACGTCGCAGAGCTAGAAAAGTTTAAAAATTGTATACTTTTTTTTTTTGTTTTTTAGAAAATGACCAATCGTTTCACTAGATAAGACCCTTATTCTTCAGCTGGGATCATTTAGAGCCCTTAAAGCTGCATTTAAACTGCCTTTTTGGATGTTCAAACTCACAGACACCTGTGAAGTCCATTATATGGAAATAATTCCTGAAATTTTTCCTCAAAAAACAATTTTTGTACGACTGAAAAAAGAAAGACATGAACATCTTGGATGACAATGGGGTGAGTACATTATCTGTACATTTTTTTTAACTTTAAGTGAATTTCTCCTATGAGGCAATTTTTGATCAACAGGTAAGCCTGTTAAACCAAAGTCATTTCTTGAGATTTGAGTGTTATATAGCCCACTGAATCATTCTCAGACTTAAGGGGACCTATTATGCAAAAGTCCCTTTTATTAAATGTTTAAACACTCTTTACATTCATGGTCATAATGGTAGAATAACTTGATTACACTCATTAAACAAGAGACACATGATCATAATAGTAGATTATACACATGGCTATATTCACATTGATTATACTTGTTTAATTAATATGTTGATTAATAAAAATCCTCTATGGTATCTGTTGTCTTTATGCCACTACATTTGTAATTACATATTGAATTTTGCATACTTTATCTTTTTCTGCAGCAGTTTATTTCTGCCACAAAAGCAATATTGCCATCTACAGGGCACCAAAAGTACCAAATCTTGTGCATTTTGCCCTTACTTACCCAAACTCGTCAACAAGGCTGAATGTGAGCTCCTTAGCAAGCAGTTGTAAATCAGAGGCAGTGGTGGAAATTAGCATTACATTCCAAGAAATGTAGTGCAAGTAGAGTAAAAAGTACTTGTCCAAAAACTACTTGAGTAAGAATAAAATAGTAGCTTATTTAAAAGTACTCATGAGTAGTGAGTACTGAGCTGTGCACTGCATTTTAAACATTTAGAAAATATTGTACATACTGTAATTTCATCATCTTGTTTCTGAGAAAGAATGGAGGTTATGTATCATCCAGCAGTTTTAATTTTAACTGCCAACTCTTTAGCATACATCAAAACAACACAGAAATTTGAAAAAATAGATACAAAACCAACTGTAAGACCACTGAGACAGAGCATGCTATTGTTGCACATGAAATATTAATGTTTAGAACAGTGCAAAGAGTACAGAAACTATGAGATATATGAGAGTTCAGTATTACACACCATGAGATGGGTTAATATAAGAGATTAAAAAGAGCCGTATTCTATACAAAGTGTCCTTTCAGTCTTCTCAGTCTCCGTAAATATCCAGTTGAAATGCATCACTAAAATGAACTAAAACTCAGCGAATACATGACACACAAACATGAGAGATATATCTATAGAAATTTTAAATTAAGTAAGTTTAACTGAAAACGTATATTCTGTGTTTAAGTAATCCGTATGAAACCAATACCATGTCCTGTTTTTCCCCTCTGAGCTCATTACCGCTAATTAGTTCACGCCCACGCGCTGTTCAGGCTATTGTTATTACAAACATCCATGTGAGAGACGTGTGAAATGAACACCCACATCAACTCGTAAACAAAGCCAAGCGCTGAGAGGAAAAAGCCTTGTATTTACTCCGGATGAGGACGCGCTGAGAGGAACAGACTGAGCTTGTTTATCTCACAAACAGAACACGAGCGCGACTACAGCAGCTGACGAGAGGATCTTATACAGTGTAAGTAATGTTTCTTATTGGCGTTAGATAATGTGTTGTTGTGACATAAACTTGAATGCATTTACTAATTGGACTTTTTCAAAACTATAATTCCTGACTAAAATATGTGAAATCGAGTGCAACATTTTGAAATAACATAGGCAACTTTTCAGTGCATCTGTAAGGCGTCAGGAATGTTTTATGTTTCATAAACAAATTGACATTAAAAATGCCAGTTTTAGCATTCTGTGATAAAGAAATTAGTATTCTCATAGCTTCATAAAATTCAGATTGAACCACTGATGGCAGATGGACTATTTTGACAATGTCTTTTATTCTTTTCTGGGTCTTGACAGCGGTATTTACCTGGCAGTCAACTGGACATTTACAAGCCTCCTGGTTTTTATCCAAAACATCTTAAATTGTGTTTCAAAGATGAATGAAGCTTTTACGGGTTTGGAACGACATGGGGTAAGTGATTAATGACAAAATTTTCATTCTGGGGTGGAGTAACCCTTTAAAACCAGCCGACTCATTAAAAAAACAGCTAAAACCTTTCTGGGTTTGGGTTTTTCCCAATTTTAATTGTCATTTTTAAGAAAAAACTGTAAGCCTGATTAATTAGAAACGATACAGCAACCCAAGTCAGAATAGTCTGAAGGCAATGTCGATCCTGGAGTGCCAATATCCTGCAGAGTTTAGCTTCAACCCTGCTTCAACCTTAATTAGCTTGTTTAGGTGTGTTTGATTAGGGTTGGAGCTAAACTCTGCAGAACAGTGACACTCTAAGACTGACAATGCCTGTCCCTGGTCCTAAGGTCTGGGCCGAGTTTGGACAGGACAGGGGTTCTTAATTCTAGCCCACGAGATCCATTTTCCTGCAGAGTTTAGCTCCAACCTTGATCAAACTCACCTGCCTGTAACTTTCTAGTCATTCTGAAGACTTTGATTTACTGGTTTAAGTGTGTTTGAGTAGGGTTGGTGCAGAAACCTGTATAAAAAAGGAGCATGCGGGCCAGAGTTGAGAACCATGCTCTAGGAGGAGATACTGTTTAAATTTTGGCTCAGAAGAATAATGATAAGCTTAAATAGCATATCAGTAAGTTGACTGTTTCAAGTCAACTTAAGGAGGTTCACCCCTAAAGTTTACAAGATTACATCAGAGCTTCATTAAATCTTCAGTAATGTCGTTGAACAATGTTTGGTTCCAATGATGCAATCTCAAAATAGACTTCAAAGGGTACGTTAGGTTAGGTCTGAGTCATTATGTTGCCGCAGGGCGAGACTTGTGTTGGTGAACGTGTTGTTGTCTAATGTCGGGACCAGGCACTGTAAATATAAAAATATTTTCAGAGCTTAGCCTCGGCACTAATCTCGGAACAGAATACATCTATATATAACATTATTATACTTAACAGTCTTTGAATGCCGAACTAATAGTTCCCCACCGAAAACCATGAAGCAAAGAAAAACATGCTAACCATGTGTCTCTCTTCTTTGTCCTTATACTTAAAGTCATACACTGACTCTGAGTATACTGACCCCTACAGTTTAGGAGGAAAATTACAAGAATGTAACAGAAAATACCCTGATTTGTCACACTCCCACCCCTTTGGACAGGGGTGGGGAACGTTGATCCCGGAGGGCCGGTGTCCCTGCATTGTTTAGCTCCAATCGTAATCAAACACACCTGAACAAGCAAATCAAGGTTTTCAGGATACAGGTTGGTATTTTTTCCAGGGTTGAAGTTAAAGTCTGCAGGGACACCAGCCCTCCAGGATCAACATTCCCCACCCCTGCCTTTGGAAAAAGACTGGACAGTCCCAGAAAAAGGTTTTAAAGGTTTCATTCATTAAGTTTTCAACATAATAAATGTCAATACAATCTGGATTAGTGACTATTTTAACCTTGTAATTAACCTTGCTAATTTGTGCCATGACTTCAACAGTTCCCTGCTGTCGGGGTACTAATTTAGCCATAAATGCATCACCTGCCTGAGACATGGGATGGGTAAGTACCCAGACTAAATCTCCCTGCTGATGTGGACTTGTCCTTCTTTTGAGATTATAGTACTTGGCTTGACGTACTTGAGCTCGACCCACATTCTCCTTAATGCATTCTTCTGCCTTTCTAAGACATCATAGGATGCTTGGTTAGGGTCTGGATCAGGAGCTCCAGTGGACCCTTTAATTTCCACCCCAGAGCTACCTCTTACCATGTTGAATTGATCACACAATGAAACACAGAGATCCACTGGTCCCATTGTCGATGATTATCCCACACAAAAGAAGCTTTTGTAGCTTTCAGTGTGCAGTTGACCCACTCAGTGATGTTCATCTGGGGCTGGTAGATGACTATAATGGCTGTAATGACGTATCTTCTTTCTGGCCATGGTCAGTGTCCTCCCAGTTTACTGGTATGTTGTTTGGTAGACTGAGTGCTTGTGCATGGGATTTCTTACATTCCCCAAGATAAGGTCTAGAACCAGATTACCTGAACCTTTCTGTATCTTACAGTAGGCAATGTTGGACCTGGAGTGCAGATGACCTGCAGAGTTTAGTTCTAACTAAACAATCAAACACACCTGAACAAGCTAATCAAGATCTTCGGGATTACTGAGGGCTACAGGCAGGTGAGTTATTTTTTTTTTCAGGGTTGGAACTAAACTCTGCAGGACATCGGCACTCCAGGACCGATTTTGCCTATCCTTGTCTTACAGTAAACTCAAAGCACTGAAGTCAAAGTGCCCATCTTGTCAGTCGTGATAAAGGATTTGGGTGATTAAAAACCCAGGAAAAAGCAGAATGGTTAATTATTACCTCAAAATGACATCCTTCTAGATGCTCCCTTCACTTTTCAACCATCCAAACTACTGCCAAGCATTATTTTTAAGCAGAGTAAGCCTTGTCTACTCCATGTAGTAGTCTTGATGCATGAGGCTACAACATCAGACTCCTTGATTAACACTGCCCCAAGGCCGATGTTGCTGGCATCTGTCTACACCTTAAAGGAATGGATGAAATCAGGGGTTCTCAACAGTGATCCTTGCTGCAAAGCTTCTTTCAATTCTTCCTCTGACATTCTAGTGTCCACTCCCATACAGCATTCTTCTTTTTTAAAGCATGCAGTGGTGGGGCACATTCTGAAAAATGAGGAATAAAACAATGATACCAGCCTGCGAGGCCAAGGAACCTTTTTATTCTTTTCTAGGTCTTCAGGACTAGATATGCATTTATGGGCTCTACTTTAGCTGGGTCAGTCTTGACCTCTCCTTCAGAAACAATGTGCCCAAGGAATGAAAGGGACTTGCACTGTAAAAAACAACCTATAGAATCTACTTAATAAAATTAAGTAACATTAGCTAACAATTTGCACTCAGTTTGTTTGGGTAGAGTCTATCCTATATATTTGAGTAAAGAATACCTAAATTTAACAGCTATGACAAACTAAAAAAAGTAGGTAATGTCTACAGAGCAAAACGCCCAGTGTTAAATGAACTCTCCCAGGAGATTATTTGAGTCCATACTCAAGAGTGTGTTGTGGCAAAATAAAACCGACTCTCACCAAAGTAAGAGACAAACTCAGTCAAATGTCTTTTATAATTTATTCTTTGCAAAGAAGGTCAGACAGTCATACAGAAACACAGGTTACTGCAGAGTGCGACCCAGAAGGGAGGGCTCACTCCAATTTATATCTCTCCCCTAACCTTCAAGTTTACATCTCCTAAACGGTAACTCTCCACACATAGTAAGAGTCAGACAAATACATTCTGCAACGTCATACTCCCAAGATTCAAATCTTTATATTCAGGGCCCTAATACACTTCTCTTACGTCATTCTTATAGCAGGTTTAAATAAAACAGACCCTCTGGGGTCGAAAAACGCGCCGGCGCGGTTTGTGGCCGTTTTTCTGATAACGCCAAAAAGAACTTCAATTTCTCCGTCATTTTTGATCGTACAGATAAGAGCAATACATCAGTCGAATCTGTAAAGAAATTAACTTTTATTTGTGTACACTCATAATAACAACAACACTCTGTGGTTTTGTGAAATAAAGCAAACAAACAGGGTATGTAGTTTGCTGCGTTGTTGTCTGTGATCGTCATTAAGAAATGCGTCACTAAAATGAACTAAAACTCAGCGAATACTCCACACAGAGACATGAGAGAGATATCTATAGAAAGCCTGATATGTCTACTTTTAAATGGAGCAAGTCTTATCGAAAACAAATATCATGTGTTAAAGTAATCTGTATGAAACCAACCCCATGTCCAGTCTTTCTCGTCAGACCTAATTATTTTTAATTTGTTCACGCCCACGAGCTGCTTTCGGTTTGTTATTATAATCAGCCACGTGGAGGCGCGCGCGGCGAACCGCCCACATCAACGGAAACAAAGCGGGAGACTTCACTTCACTGTTCATCTCGACTACTTGAGTCTTGTTACTGAAGAAGACGCGCTGTGAGGAGAAAGATTTATATTTCCCTCAGAGGAAGAGCGCGATGAGACACACGGCGAGATCCACCGAAAGAGTAAGTCTTTCCTTTATTAGCCTGCTTACGTTAAAGTGAAACGTTATGAAGTATGTTTCATTTCATTGCATCGAAATGTTTAACGACGCGAGGATGTTTTTAATGTTCTATAAAATAAAAATGACGCGAAATAAAAGTAATAGTGTTTACACTGTAACACTGAATGATAGAGTCTAAGATTGTTTAGACAAAACTACTGTCATACTCTGTTCACGAATAGATGTTTATGACGTGCGTAACAATAGTAAATTAGTTTCCCAGACATGAAATGGTTTTGTATTGTAGAAGACATACAAAGCATGCTTGTGTTTATGATTATAAATTCTTATTTATTTATTTATCTATCGTATAACAATAGGATAATATTAGTTTATTATTAACACTTTGTTCATGAATAGGTGTTTAACGTGCTAAACAATAATAATTAGTTTCTCAGATATAAAATGCCATTTTTTTTAAAGATAGTATAAAGCATGTGTGAGTCTATGACTACAAAATCATACTATATGTATATATTACAGATGCTCCTGATATTAACATGCTCACAGTTGTTTTGTTTTTTCTTCTTTTTTTCTCTAGTGATCTGATTCCTGCACCACAGATGAAGGCTACATGAAGAGTGCTATACCAACATCAGATGTTCAACTACACTGATTTTTTTATTGTAAGACAATGTCCTGGACTACTGATGATGAGTTTTGTTTCTTAAATCCATGGAAAGAAGCAGCAATCACTTAAATATAAGGTATAATTTACGTGTTTCACTTGTTGAACAGAATCCAGAAAACAGTTTTCAGGAATGACACAAAGTCTGTTCACATCTCTATGGTTAGATCAGTGTAGTCAATAATGTGCTTTTGACCTTCATTATGTATGTTTTGATGATACTGTGTTGTAAATAAAATACAAATAGTCTAAAACTCCATTCTTTGAATCTCTCATTGTTTCTACCTGACAGTCACAGTGTCACTGATGGGCCATTAGAGGAGGGCCTTTTGTCTCTCAGGTGTGAATCACTCAATATTCATGGTCGTTGTCACTCCCTCGCATATTCCCTTTCAGTCACAAAAGATGTCTTAGAAAATTTAAATCAATATATTGTTTTCTGTAAACGCGTGAATGAGATGATTTTCACATCATTTTGTAGAAAAAACTCTAGACAACCACATCCAGTTCTCAAAAGTCTTGTGGACTAATGTTCTGAATGTGTTTCATGGTCTTATTTCAGTGACTTAAAGATTTTAGTTTTTCACTAACCACGCATAAACGTTGTTTTCTCAAAAACACAAACATGTATTTTAATGTTGCTTGCATATTATTGTAGCCCAGTTTGTGCTGATTACAATGTAATCAGACTTTAGCCATTAATATGTTTTTAAGATACTGAAAAAAGCACAAATGTCAGGGCATGTCAAAACTTCTCCAGGGCCCCAAAACACCCTCAGACCCCAGAGGGTTAAACAATATCCCATAAGCACATAGATGAGTAAAATGAATTTTTCTTTCAAAATTTCGCCCTTTTTATCAGTCATTGATAACTACTCGCTAAATTCATTACTACTCGCTCTATAAAATTAAAATTCGCTATCTGTGAGCCGGGCTAAACGAATAAGCACTGTTATTGCATTCCTGACATGGGTCAGACCCTCAGTCACTACACAGACACCAAACATGAATATTACTTACAATTTTAAATCTCAAAGCAAATTTAAGTCATCACATCACATTTATACTCTGATTTTCATATAATTTATCACCCTCTTAAATTTATGAAATAAGAGAAAACATGCTAAGGTTGTTTTGTGGGTACAGGCCCTTGTTTTCTTGCAAGCAAAAGAATATATATATATATACATACATATATATATATATATATATATATATATATATATATATTATCATAGGTTTATCATCAAAACTAAACGCCCCATACTTTCAATACCAATTATTGTCTCATCATCAAGTCATTTAATGCATTTCACTGTAACTTCTACTATCGTTAGCTCATCTTCACCCATGTTCAAAAACATGTTATTAAGATGTACATCAAATTTAACCATTTAATGGGATGTACTAGGTTTTTTTTTTTTTTTTTTTTTTACCAGTCTGTGTACTGAGCTGGATACAATCTGAAAAATACATGTTAGGCCTAGTAACAATCCACCTGCCAAAACTGGTAACACAGTATTACACAGCCCGTATCCCCATTCTCCCCACAAATTTGCTAACCATTTAAACCATTACTTGTTTGCTTGTTCAGGCTCTTTTACGGCCATTTTCATGTGAGTAAAAGCACTTTGTATTTAAACCGGACTCTGGCATCTGTTGACATGTGCCTCAAATCTCTTTACTCCATCTGCTCCTCCTCCTGGGTGTAGATGGGACTTTTCTGCAGTGGTTGGCATGAACCCATGTGGTTCTTTCTTTCACAGCCGTATGGGTGATCAGAAGCACCTTTAACAGCCCCAGCCACCTTTTGGCTTTCCAGCTCTTTCTCCTCAGGTCTTATACCACTACGAAGTTACCAGATTTAATGTCATGCAAGTCACCTGCACACAGACATTAGACAACAGAGAAGACATTTCCTTGCAGTAACTCAACATATCATGTTCACTTAATTCTGTTGATGGCAGCTGTTGTTTGCCCCCTTTCATTCCCATAAATGGTGGTCTACCATAGAGAATTTCAAATGGCTCAGGTTTACCCTGGATCTCTTTCTCATTCTCATGTCCACAAGAACAATTGGGTTCAGTATTAACCCACATCAGTCCAGTTTCCTCACAACATTAGGCCAATTAGATTTTTCTTATAACATTTTATCATTTTATCGCTCCACCTGAGCTGAATGTCAGTCAACAGAGCCTTTGCTACTGCTGCTGCTTGGGACATTTTTTGTCACTTTTTCCACATTGTGAGTGTTACAAATAACACATCTTTTACAAAAAAAAAGAAGAGCCTTCGCTGCTGCGTCTGCTCTGACGTTTCCTGTTGATACAGAATCTTTGTTATTTGTGAGTGTTGCACATCTACGAATGGCTATCTTATCAGGCAGCAAAATGGCTTCTAGTAAAGCTGCCACTAGAGGAGCATGTAATATTGGGCGCCCATCTGACTTCAAAAATTTTCGGTGTTTCTACAGTGCTCCAAAATCATGCGAAACTCCAAAGGCGTATTGTGAGTCAGTGTAAATGGTTACACATTTGTTTGTCATGAGTTTGCACTCCTCTGTTAAAGCCACAAGCTCTGCTGCTTGTGCTGAGTAATTTGATGGCAATGAGCCAGAGATCACTATTTCAAATTTAAAAATTTTCTGTCGTTATAGCATAGCCCACTTTATTTTGACCTGTTTGTGGATCTCTGAATGCAGAACCATCCACAAAGAGGACGTTTTCGCAATTTTCAAGTGGTGTGTCCAAAAGATCTGGATGTGGCGTACACACTTGATCGAGTGCTGTCAAACAACAGTGATGTTCCTCCCCATCCTCCTCCGTTGGAAGGAGGGTGGCAGGATTCAAGGTTGTACAGCGTTTAACGGTTACATTCGGCATAGATAGTGGAATGATAGATAAGATAGTATGGTATCGTAACCAACGAGCCGTCGATAAGTGCTATGTTTTTTGTTCTTGCAGAATCATGGACACTGCGTGTGGCACCATCAATGTCAGGTCAGAGTATCCTACGAATTCTCTAGATGCCATCACAGCCTTCTCAGCAAACGCCACTGCCCTCAGACAACATGGTAGGCCTGCTGCGACTGGATCTAACTTGCTTGAAAAATAGGCCACAGGTCGCAGTCTGTCCCCATGATGCTGCAAGAGAAAAGAAGTCGTAAACCCATTTTTCTCATCCACCATTTGAACAAAAGGCTTAGTTTGTACCGGTAGGCCCAAAGTCGGTGCCAGAGACAGTTGAACTTTAATGTTTACAAATGCCTCGGGCGGCCTCTGTCCACTCAATTTTGTCACATGACTTCAGCCCCTTCCCTATTCTTAGGGCTCTCAGAGGCTGCTCGAAAATCGCATAATTTGTAATGAACGTCCTACAATATGAACACATTCCCCAAAAATGACAATATTTGTTTCTTTGTGATTGGCTTCGGTACATCTTTTATGGCCTGGACTCTTTTGTCAGACAGGGACTTACTGTTGGGTGTTATGACATGACACAAAAATGGTAACTTCTTGTTTTACAAACCGTAGTTCTGGCAGGCTGACCTTGTGGCCCTCTTACGCCAAATGCTTCAGGAGAGAGGCAGTGTCAGCCACATGTATTCATCTCTACTAATAAGAAACTAATAAACCTTTAACATATTATAGCAAAGCAGTTCCAGCTGTCAGAGTCAAAGGTTCTAGGCTTCTTTGAAGCATTTTGTTATCTATTGTAGGGGTTGTTTGAGAAACTCTGACTCAAACACGGAAAAGTATAGCCTTTTGCCATTGAATTCAAATGCAAACTAGTAACCACAGTTTTTTGTCCAGTGGCATGCTAAAAAATGCATTAGCCAAGTCTACCACTGAAAAGAATGTTGCATCTTGCATCCATTGTCTGACAGCTGCATTCACTGCTTGCAAATCCTGCACAAAACACCATTCTGTTGGTTGGCCTTTGTCCCTTATCTATTTCACAGGGAAAATTGGAGTGCGCACTGGAGAATCATTACATGGCACTACTACTTCACACCAGGCCTGATCCACGGCCTTGGAGACAGATAAGTGAGGTACAGACTCCCCTGCTACTAGATAAAACAGCAGCTGTTTTTCTGTCAGGCTGACTGAAATCGCGCACACATCTTCTGTCCAAAACATTTTATCACACCTCAAAATTTCCCCTTTTTCCTCCCTAAACCAATCTTTCTCATATTGTTCATTTTTTTCTGGTACGACATGTGACGTGCAATGTAAATTGTCAGACTGCATGATTTGTGTGTTAAACGGCTTTGTTTGGTCTTTAACCAGTTCACACATCATCTGAGCCCAATCTTTGTTTTTTTACCCGCCATTCATAGGCCCACTGAGGCTCAGCTCACAGACAGCACAATTGGTCCTCCTGTTCCAACACTCTGACACCACAGGAATCTGCGACGAGCACTAAATTCAATTTGCACAACAAATCTCGACCCATGATGGATACAGGGCATGCCGGTGCATGAGAGAATGCATGTTTTAACACCCGGCCTCCCTCTGTTTCACAATTCAAAGACACTGTAAATTTTTCAAAAATTTTATGACCTGATACAGAAGTGGACTCATTTTTGTTATCAGTCAGTACCGGTTGACATGGCAGGTCACATGGTCGTAAACAAGATCTGGTAGCCCCAGAATCTTCTAAAAATTCAACTAACACTCCCTCCACTAACATGGGGTATTTTGGCAATTTTAGAAACCCCTCACTTTCAAACATCATTGCACAGTTATCAAAAATTTCATTGTTTAAATCTGAAACACTCAAACCAAAGCAAGCTTTTTCTTCATTGCAGAGAGCAGTATTCATATCAGTGTATGTGTGTGTGTGTGTGTGTGTGTTAGAAAGATGTTCACTTCCCTGAGCTGTAGCTGTCAGCTGCTCGCCCGGGACCCCTCCTCCCTGCTGTCTTTGCTTGCAGCTCAGCCACGGGATAATGATGCGGTGGTACATGTGGGGAAATAAACACATCAAAGGGGTTAGTGGATTTATGTGATCAAATTGTTGTGGCAAAATAAAACTGACTCTCACCAAAGTAAGAGACAAACTCAGTCAAATGTCTTTTATAATTTATTCTTTGCAAAGAAGGTCAGACAGTCATACAGAAACACAGGTTACTGCAGAGTGTGACCCAGAAGGGAGGAATCACTCCAATTTATATCTCTTCCCTAGCCTTCAAGGTTAAATCTCCTAAACGGTAACTCTCCACACATAGTAAGAGTCAGACAAATACATTCTGCTACGTCATACTCCCAAGATTCAATCTTTATATTTAGGGCCCTAATACACTTCTCTTATGTCATTCTTATAGCAGGTTTAAATAAAACAGACCCTTACACAATATTCCATAAGCACATAGATGAGTAAAATGCATTTTTCTTTCACAAGTGTTAAAATGAACACTGAAGCAGTGTTAAAGTTAATAAGGTAATTAAGTGGTTCATTCAGTGATGATTGACCATTATTGAAGACGCCTGATGTTAATAAACAGAATCACCAAAAGGAGAAAATCAATTTTTTATGTAACGATTATAGTGGTCAGTGTTTGCATTAGTTGGGCTCTTGACACTTACATTTTTAGTAATAGCCTTTGTTTAGCTGCTGGAACTGAGTTAAAACAACCAGACAAGCCAAAGAACAAAAATCATCTGGTGATGATAATACTATTTTAAAATAAACTTAATTTGAGCCACTGAAATCATTTAGAGTCTAGTCTTTGAGTTACATTTTCTTTATTGATTCCAACTGCCTTGTGGTGTAAAAGCCTGTATTTTTTTTACATTTTAAATGGTTTTCTTACACACTCCTCTGATAAAAAAAAAAACTGTCAAAAATTATTCTTTCAGGCACACACAGACATCAGGAATCAGCATATGAATCTCAACAATGGTGACAAACAGCATATTCAGAAACAGATCAACTCTAAACATCACAGAAAAAGTGACTAAAAAGTCACATAAAAACAGTAAAAATAAAAGAAAATAGATTTCAAAGAAAAAAATTACAAAGACAATTCAGCTCATAATTTGTTCGAGCCGCAATGCATGATGGGAGTCATGGATGAGTTTTGATTGGCTACAACATGCTTTTTGATGGTCATGCCGTTGTTGTGCTTCTTATGCTTGATGTCTGTGTGTCTAAACAATTTTTATGTTTTGTTTTTTTTTTCCTTTTATGGTCAAAATAAGTTTTAATGACATCTGTCTGATTATACCAACATAATCAATAAAGAAAACCTAACTCACTTACTGAGGTCACTACATAATGATTGTGTCAAAGCATATTTAATACCATATAATAACCTTTCCTCTAGTTGTTTTAACTCAACTACAACATCCAAACAAAATCTAATAATAAAATGTTATGGGTAAAGAGCCCAACTAATGCAAACACTGAGCACTATAATGGTCAAATTAGATTTTCTCCTTTTGGTGATTCTGTTTATTAACATCAGGCGTCTTTAATAATGGTCAATCATCACTCAATTAATCACTTAATTACCTCATTAACTCTAACACTGCTTCAGTGTTCATTTTAACACTCTTGAGTATGGACTCAAATAAACTCCCAGGAGAGTTCATTTAACACTGGGCTTTTTGCTGTGTAGACTTAGCTTTTTTTTTTTAGTTTGTCTTAGCTGATAAATTCAGGTATTCTTTACTCAGACATATAGGATAGAATCTACCCAAACAAACTGAGTGCAAATTGTTACCTAATTGTTACCTTATTTTATTGAGTAGATTCTATAGGTTGTTTTTACAGTGCAGTGACATGATTGACAGAACGATAGCGGAGGCAGAAGCACAAGAGAACTTTTGTTAATAAAAATATTTATATAGCGTATATTGTATTGTTTAATATAAGTGAATTTTTGTTCTATTGTTGTTGTAAAAATTGTACATAGTACATTTGTTGTTGTACATTAAAGTAGTAATGAACCATAAACTGTGCGCTCGTTTTAAAGGGGAAAATCCGAATAGGTTATAGGATATAGGCCCTTTTCATGTCATCCGTCTTAATCGTTTTGTTGAAAAAAATTGTTTAATATAAGTGAGTGTTTTTTGTGCTATTTTATTGTCTTTGTGTTTTCATTAAATTAATAATGATCCAAAAACTAAGTTGAAGGTAAAGGGAAAAATCCATAGGTCTTTCATTCAGGCTGTGTGTTACATGTCGTCTTATTAGTTTTGTCAATAACAAATAATAAGCTTCGATCAAACAATGAGGGGAGATGTAAAGATTAAACATTATCAAAATAATGATCAAAATATCTCTAATACATAGTGTTACAGGTTACATGCTGAGCAAATAATAACGTTACTGGCTTCTTCCATTACATTTGGTTGGAGAGTTTTTTTTTTTTTACTGTAGATTACAAATTGTACTTAGTTGGTGATCCAGTGTAAAATACAGCATAAAATGGCAGTTTTTTGTTTAAACAATATTAATTTTTAATGCTAATATTTTTTTCTCCTGGGCCCACCCAGTAGGTAACCAATCGGTGGATGGCCAAACACAGTGAAACACAGAATTTTCAAAAGCCTAAGTGTTAGCTATTTATCAGCATTTTACTTAAACGTCTAGGCTGTGCACACTTGTAACTTAAATCCTGACAAAATGAAATGTTCCCGTGGCTATGATACAGTACAGTAAAAAATATATTCTCCATCCTTGGTACATTCAGCCGATTTGAGCATATGGAAAATTATGGCTGCTTTTGCTCTGTCTAGTGGGCAGCGCATCTTTACCACTCAAATTTAAATTCATACAGCAAAATAAAACAGGCTGAGTGCAGATTAATATTTCTGAAATAAATATTTCTGTAAAATGCTTTAGGTTGCACAGAAGAAGGCCCAGTCAAGGACTATCATTTTGTTGGATTTTTTTTTTAAACTCATTTTAAAATAGAAATAGGTCACTACCGTACATTAAAAGAAACAAGAAGTAACAACGGGACAAAAGCTGTAAAGCATTTTAAAGCCTTAAATCTATTGTTTGAATAATCGTAACTACTTGTTATGGACATGTATTTTTCTGCTTTTCCTATATTATTATTATTTTACTAATAAAATAGGAAAAGCATATAATATTATGTTTATTATTTTGTTCTAAAGATTGAAAATAAAAAAGAATGAAAATAAATAAATATATAAAAGACTATTATTTTGTTAAACGGAACAGAGGAATGTCACAGGTCCAGAATTGGTTGAACAGAACGGTGGAAAGGGGCGTTTCGTGACTGCCCACATGTGGAAAATGAATTAAGTTGTTTATTCATTTTTTTACCAGTGAAACAATAAAAGAAAAAAATCTCGTTTTTTTGTTTTTCTCAAAATGTATGATCTAAAAGAAGACAGGATTTTTTATTGAATCACAAGGCTGATATTCATTTTTCAAAATAATCATTGTTTGACCTGAATAACTCATAATTCATTTGGAGTCTAATCTCTGAGTTATGTTTCCAAGAAAGAAAATAAAACTCTGACATTATACTGTAAATGAGTTCAATGATTCAGGTCAAATAATGATAACGTTAATACATAATCATCATCACCTGATGACTCATGCTTTTGGCTTGTCTGTCTGTTTTAACTCAGTTACAGCAGGCAAACAAAAGCTAATGTTAAAAATATAAGTGTCAAGAGCCCAACTAATGCAAACACTGACCACTATAATGGTTGCTTAAAAATTGTGATTTTCTCCTTTGGTGATTCTGCTTATTAACATCAGGTGTCTTCAATAATGATCAATCATCACTTTGTTAATCACCTAATTATCTCGTTAACTTTAACTCTGCTTCAGTGTTAATTTGACACTCTTGAGTGTGGAGTCAAGTAAACTCCTGGGAGAGTCAATTTAATTCTGTGCTTTTTGCTGTGAACAAACTGACCTGCATCTCAGATTTCGAGGGTAAGCACAAGTTTTCATTTTTGGGTGAAATATTTCTCTAATCCCCAAAATATATGGCGATCTGTGCTTATAGATGCTCTCCACTTCTGTTGGCATCTCAAAACACTTACTGCAGGAACACCACCACTTTTGAAGAGATCTCTGTCTCCCTGAAGCTTGAAGACTTGCTGCTGCTGCGGCTGCTTCCTCCATCTGTCTGACTTCTTGCTCTGTGTATTCTGGTTCAATAAAATATGGTCGGGCCAAAGAATTCACGTTGTCTAATGATATATAAAAATCGTCTTCCATTGTGATGACTTGTACTTCTAAATATCTTTAGATCTTCACAGTGCCAGTGAACACGTCCGCAATCTCTGTGCGCTGTGTAAACAATGAGTGATATATAAGTGCAGATTGATTCCGGCGCTTATGTACACTACGCCAGAGCACGTACACGTCACGTGCCAGATGCTGTGCATGTGCTCAGGACAGTAGGACATGGCAGTGAATCAGAGGTAAAAAATGATATAAATACTGTTCAGTTTCTTGCACAGACCGATCGTTTCATGTCTTAGGACATCAGTGTATCGTCACAAGTCGCAGGGTTTAATTTGGTTTTGTTTGTGTATGTTTTTTTTTTACTCTCAAAGATTTGGGAGCCATTGACTGCCATTATATGACTGACAAACTGCAACGGTTTGAGTTAAAAATATTTGTTTGTGTTCTGCTGAATTAACAAAGTCACCTACATCTTGGATGCCCTGGGGGTAAACAGATGAACATCAAATTTTCATTTTTGGGTGAACTATCCCTTTAACTCTGAATCGCCTGTGTTTTACTGCTGCTGTAAGAGGAGGGGGGGAAGCACAATCCAAAAATGGAGATTCTGGTCTCCATTGATAAAAAAAAAAATTAACCAATCACCATTCAGTATTTCCATGCGTCAGCAGAGCGGCTCTATTTCCTAATGGCTTACAGAATTTACAGAGGAAGCTAGCCTACCTTGGTTTATCAACCAGTCACTGTTGAGACGCAGAGGTGTATAGTCCAGAGGTCAGAAAGTAAAAGTCCTGCCATATGTTTGTTCCACCCATGAACTCAGTCAGCTGATTTCACCAGAGGTGGAACCAAGTCCTTCCTTTCAAGTCACAAAGGAGTCTAAAGTCAGATCCCAAGTCCTCAAAAAATTAAAGTTAATAAGATAATTAAGTGACTAATTAAATGATGATTGTGCATTAGTGATGAACACCTGCTGTTATTGAGAATTACAGAGGATCAGATGTTGATGTTTTATTGGTTAAAATGATGCTACCATCATGGAGATCAGTGTGTGCTTTAGTTGGACTCTAGACCCTTGACTAATTATGTTACATCTCTCTATACCACAATGTATGTAGTGTTGTAAAATAGTGAGATCAAGTCTGTGTGTGATCTGATAGTTATCAGGCAGTGACCTGATTATATGGAAAGTAGCTTTATTTGGTTTTAAAAAACCAGTCCTGTGAAGCTTGGCATGGAATTATAGTTTAGTTGTGATAATTCAAAATTAATGAGAGTTCTTTTATACATGGCGCATGTAAATATTTTAGTTTTTGTATTGTTTAGACAAACGCAGACATCAAGAACCAGCATATGAATCTCAACAATGGTGACAATCAACTAAATTCTTCATGCATGCTGGGTAACACCATAGTAAAAACTCCCATCATGCACTACAGCATGAAGAATTATTGTCACCACTGTTGAGGATCGTATGATAAGTGTTCAGGTCTAAAAGCCTGAGCTGCTGCAAATTTCCCCCAATATTTAAGCTTTACAGTGGCATTTCCTAATTCGGCTTTTTATCCAGTTGTTTGATAATTTGTGTCAATCTACAAACCAAAGAATAGCCATTACATGATGCTCACCCAAATGATTTAAAAGCGAAACATGTTATTTAACATGTTATCTCTGCTA
>NW_026129617.1:0-43412 GCF_022985175.1 Labeo rohita | reverse complement strand
ACATTTCTTAATTGTTATTTGGTACTGGTTATTTCGAGTGTAACTTATT
Organism: Labeo rohita; assembly: GCF_022985175.1. Taxonomy (NCBI): domain Eukaryota; kingdom Metazoa; phylum Chordata; class Actinopteri; order Cypriniformes; family Cyprinidae; genus Labeo; species Labeo rohita. The sequence goes on along the minus strand of NW_026129617.1, from coordinate 43,363 downwards.
CAAAATAAACAACTCCTTTGTTTTGTGACATGTTGACATTTTTTATAAATGTACACAACAACACAACAACAGAAGAAGACGACTCTGAGATAACAATCTTTATTCACGTGTATTTTAGAGATTCAGAGTTCTTGGTGTGTTGCAGCTGCTGACGCTCATGTGGTGCAGGCTTGAAGAACACTATAAGACTGACTGAAGACTGGCAAGTATCCAAGGTACACACACACACACACACACAAACACTCCACAACATGAAAATCACCAGTGGTACTTTGGGGGGATGTAGAACAAGAATCTGTTGGAGTTCTCAGAAGACAATTTAATATTTTTATGATTTTTTTAAACATGTCTATATAGAGAGAGTATTTTTTCTTACTTTGGTATGCAATTATTAAAAAATGATGCAATAAAACAACTTGAAAATCACCAAGTTGGGTGACAAACAACTGCTACAGCTAAACGGACATTACTTTCAAGTTGCCGATAATGTTAAGCTTCACAGTAAACTTTTTTGGAAGTATTGTCTTGTATTGTCTTGTATTAATGTCCATTAATTTTATTTAAAGGTATATGGATTGAGATGAAGAAGATGATTTTTATTTATTTATTTATTTATTTTGTAGCTGAGTTGATAACTGTAAAATACAGCGCTTGTCACTGTCATTAAGACGGACAAATGCCGACCAACCATCCTACTTGTACGACTGCCTACAACAATGGAGAAATTAATATTGCTGGTTAGTGTTTTTTTTATATTTAGTAATAATAGTAAAAATAAGATATACCAATTATACTTTGCTGCTGCTGATATCCCAAATCATATAGCAACCAAAGCATCTTAGCTGGAAAAAAAAAAACGCCACCAAAGCAAGCTAGACTGGTTGGCTGGTCTTAGCTGGTTTAAGCCAAAAGTAGCTGGTTTTAGCTGGTCTCCCAGCCTGGCTAGGCTGATCAGACTGGTTTTAGCTGGTTGTTCCAGCTGGTCTCCCAGCCGGACCAGCTAAGACCAGCCTGGAAGTGTCCAAAACCCCTCTAAAACCAGCCAACCAGCTTAGGCCGGTTTTAGCTGTTTTTTTTTTTTTTTTTTTTTTTTTTTCCAGCAGGGCATCAGCTGGTCGTTTAAAAAAAGAGCGCCTGACATTTATTCTTTTTTTTTTTTTTTTTTTTTTTTTTTTTTTTTTTTTTTGACATTTCTGACATTTTTCAGCTGGCTAAAAACTCTTTGGTGGACACACGTTATTGAAAATTTTGGTTAGGCATATGGTCTATTAGTCTTTTTTTTTTTTTTTTGCATTTATGAATTATACTGGAGCCGAACCTGAGAAAGCAGACCAGAATATTCCACTGTGTTCCTGGACACGCAAGCTGTACGGGGATTATGCTAACTGTGAATGAGCGTGCACGAGCACTGTACTTATGAATGATTGGAATTCATTAACATACACATGTAACTATCAAATCAAATGTTTACGAAGCGATTTGATGAGGCCCATTGCGTGTAGTATTGTGCACAAAGGGCATCAAAGTATTATAAAACACCAAGTTTTTCAGCACTATATTTCAAGTCTTCAGAAGCCACAAACAGTTTAATGTGAAGTACATATGAATAATTAAGTCCTTATCAAAGTTCACTTAAACTAGGCTATTTTCTCTGTTCAGCTGTCAGTCATTCTCTCCATTCAGTATTCCAACTGGTTGCAACAGTCAGCTTGGTAAAACTCTCTCCAAATAACTAATTGTTACCATTATTATTCTTAATTTGTAAGATGAATGTCTAGACTTTATTGATATAATACACTTAAAGAATATAATACACTACACATCAACATCTAGTCCCTTTGTGCTTCAAACTTTCTAATAGATAGCGCTGCATGCTGTGACTTCAAACGCAATACCATCTTTGGCTCTCAGTGTTTGTTGTTTTTCATATATTGTTTTGTTGTTGTTGTTGTTGCCTTGTTCTCCTCATGTTCCCCTGGTGCTCTGTTCCCTTGTTTGTTGCCATTGAAATGAACAACAATGAAATTAATTGTTCCACCTATTAGATTGTGTTTTATTAACATCTACACTTACCCCAAGCCTAAACATAGCCCTTACTATAATACAAAAACAGTATTATTGCTGTACAGTGTGACTAAAATAACGCTAGATTGATATGCGCATGCCCAGTAGCCAGAGCTGTATCCCTTCTAGCCTAAACCCAGAACATATTACATGTTATATATTTTTGGAGGCCTTTTATTTTGTAATTCAATATCAGGTATTCAGTTAAATCAAGATTTATTATTTAATAAGAAGTTGATGGTTTGTAATGTTTTAATTGTATTTGTAGTGGAAATCATTAGAGTCACCATGCACTCAAAAAAATGATTCTCTAAACTAATTAATTATGGACAGTGGTTCCACACAACCAACTTTTTTATGAACATGAATGGATTTTTTTGAATCTATGCAAACTCTTTGTGTTGTGACAACACAGCTGAATGAGAAAGAAATTTATGTGAAATAGTCCAACCAACTCAATTTATTCACTTCCCTGTATCTTAAACCGGTTATGTTTAGTGAACATGTTTTGAACGAGGTTAATAAAAACTGGCCAAATGTGTTTCACTTTATCAACATAAGTTTGTTTGTTTTAAACAACTAATTAAAATTATGGACAGTGGTTCCATCCAATTTTACTTTAACTAAATGATTTCTAGTTAAAGTTACTCCCTTCAACAAAGCACATTTTGTGTGATTATCTTGCAATGAGTCATAAAAGACAAGATATTTCCCAAATGATCAAGTGTATTTGTTAAACAAGAGTAATAAATACAGTTACAACCACATTACAAAATTACACAAAATAGCAGAACATATCAAACTACTGACATTTTCTAAATGGCATATACAGGTAACCAATCAAACCTTATTCCAGGAACTGGCTCCAGAAATAACTTCTGCAGTACTCCAAATGTGTACCTGATTTCAGGAGTTCAAGTTTAGTCCATATATCAGTCCCAGCAACATGTTTGTTCATAGTATATGCTGCTACGGTCCTGAAGAACTTTATCTTTCAATACTCCAACATCTGCTGGGCTGTCTTCAATGTCTGCACCTTCAAATCTTATGGCATAGATTCCCATGAGTCTTCTGGATCACCTCCTGAGTGCTGCCAGCGTCTGTATCCTAGAGATGATATTTAAAAGGATGGAGTACTCAGATTCTTGCGTATTAACTTTACCATAGCATTTATCACCCTTGAAAATACCAAAAAAAAAAACTTACCATATACTCCATAATATCACTGCTAGTGTCTTCATTCGGGTACATCAATGTCATTAGTCTAAAGATGCAAACAACAACAAAATTTAAGAGATTTAGCCTTTACATTATTCTAAAAATCACACATTTAAAAAATGTCAGTCATTCATTTAATGATGTTTGATAACAAATTTCAGGAGGAGCATGATCAGATAATCAACTAATTTGGCACAGGTGCAACTCGTCTAGCTAGCACAAGTCATATATAAGCACACAGCCGACTTGCCTCCGTCATTTGACTGTTTTTTGGCATCCCTCCTCCACCCCAACTCCTCACTCTTAATCTATCCTCATCCTATACTTGGGATGGGGGGAGTTCTCTGGGTTCGGGCCATATTCCGGGCTCGGAGCCCTACCCCAGGACAGCACGCCAAAATATGCTTACTGTTTACTCAACCAGATTAGATGTGAGGGTGAACTCGTGAATTATTCTGTCTGATCATTTCCTTACGGGAAATACAGGCAAGCAGTTCAGATGGAGTTCTAACAAACATTTCAGTGGAAAATGAAACCATAACAGTACTGGACCAGATCAGCACAGAAACCCACTGTCCTGCAGAGTTTAGCAATATTCCCAATTAAAGGGATATTTCACCCGAAAATGAAAATTATGTCATTTAATTACTCCCCCCTATGTTGTTCCAAACCCACAAGACCTTCATTCATCTTTGGAACACAAATTAAGATATTTTTGATTAAATCCGAGAGCTTTCTGACCCGCCATAGACAGTAATGCAATTCAAATGTTCCCAGACCCAGAAACGTAGTAAAGACATCAGTAAAACAGTCCATGTGACATCAGTGCTTCAACCTTAATTTTACAAAGCAGCAATACTTTTTGTGTGAAGAAAACAAAACGTCAACTTTATTCAACAATTCTTCTCCAAATTGCATCTTCCACCATTATCCAAAATACCTCTTCATATAATGCATGCGTGTGGTTCTGCTGATGTAGAACATGCATGCGCTGAGTCTTGTTTGCTTGCAGAGGAAATCAATCGTGATATAATGGCAGAATATGTGATTTGGAGAAGAAGAATTGTTTAATAAAATAGTTATTTTTGTTTTCTTTACCCACAAGAAGTATTCTCGTAGCTTCATAAAATTATGGTTGAACCACTGATGTCACATGGACTATTATAATCGAAGTCCTTACTACGTTTCAGGGCCTTGGAATATTTCAGTTGTGTTAGTGTCTTTACAGGGTCAGAAAGCTTTCTGATTTTATCAAAAATATCTTAATTTGTATTCTGAAGATGAATGAAGGGCTTACAGGTTTGCTAATCAAGGTTTTTAGGAATCCTCAAACAAAAACAAAGTCTTACTAAAAGTTCCAGACAGGGATGTTGGATCTAAACTCCAGAACATTAGCTCTCCAAGAGCAGGTTTGACATGCCTGCCTTGCTTTAGAATGTATTGTTTTTGGGAAGTTAATGTATTCGCAATATCTGTCAGTTTATAGTAATACCATATATTTTATATTTACTGTATTAAAAAAAAAAAAAAAACTCTTCTTATTATTCTATTTTTATGTCTTTTTTTATGTCTTTTTTGTTAATGTCCATGACCATAGCCCTAAAACTCAGTGGTCAGTGAGACAATGTTTAAAAAGGGTCATCTGATGCAAAACTCACTTTTACATGTTTGAACATATATGTGTTGGCAGTATGTGTACACAACCACCCTATAATGATAAAAATCCACCCAGTGTTTTTTTTAATCTTTGTAAGTAATATGCCCTTTTTCAAATCAGGTCATTCTCAGCTTCTTGTATGTGTGACGTCACACCGATCAAGGCCGCTCCCACGATAGTTGACTGACATGACCGTCTTACCTTAGACGACCCTAAATGAGCCGAGTGAGAGCTGAGAACAGTCTGACCACCATTACTGTGATGACTTCGGTGTCACAATAATGTCTCAGAGTAAGCGATTGAGGTGTTCTGTTGTTGGATGTAATAATGATCATAGCAGTCATCATTTACTCCTGACATCTGAGCCGCTGAAGACGCAGAGGATTCGTGATCCAGCTTCACCTACAGCAGAAGTGAGTATATATGGGTGTTTTTTAAGCATCTTCGCAAATCGCCTTTCTTAATAATGTGCTAGTTAGCAAGTTTTGCATCGGCTCGTCACCCCACAGAAGAGAGGGGCCAGGTGAGTAGAGCTCATTAGCATTTAAAGGAACATGCAACAGAACGGCTCACTCTGAAAAGGGCTGATTTTGATTTTATTACACTACCACTGAAAAATGTTAACAAAAGTTGTTATAGACTTCTCATTAGACCCATATCATATTAAGAATCATATCAACTTGTAAAAAAAAAAAAGGCATCTGATGACCCCTTTAACAAGTTTAAAGAAGTTTTTGTTGAGTGCAGTTGTTCTTACCTGTATTGGGAACTGTGATGGAATTTTTTATTTAATGGCCTTAGAATACATCAAAAGGGTATACAGACTTGTTCAGAAAAGTGCAGTCTAAGTGATGCTCAGATAAAAGACCATGTCTCCATGATTAAATAATCTATACTTGCCCAAAAAGTGCTTAAAACAGTAGAACTACACTACCGTTCAAAAGTTTGGGGTCAGTACATTTTTATTGTTTCTTTTTCTTTTCATTTTTTTTTTTTTTTTTAAGAAATTAATACTTTTATTCACCAAGGATGTATTAAGTTAATAATTAAAAGTTTATTAAAAGTTCATAATAAATAATTTACATTGTTATAAAAATATTTATATTTTGAATAAACACTGAAAGAATCCTGAAAAAAAAAAAAATCACAGGTTCCAAAAAATATTTGGCAGCACAACTGTTGATATTATCCAACATTGATCATTCTAATAATAAATCTGCATATTAGAATGATTTCTGAAGGATCATGTGACACTTAAGACTGGAGTAACAGCTGATAAAAATTCAGCTTTTTATCACAGGAATAAATTCTATTTTAAACTATGTTAAAATAAAAAAACATTATTTTATATTGTAAAAACATTTTGCAATAATACTGTTTTTTTTTTTTTTTCTGTATTTTTAATCAAATAAATGCAGCCTTGATGAGCATAAGAGACTTCTTTAAAGACTATTACAAGTCTTACTGACCCCAAACTTTTGAACGGTAGTGTATGTATATCTCCTTGGTTCTCCTTTGTTCCTCTGTTTTGATTTATATTGGTTATTATTATAATTAAAATACTACACTGTGTCTATACTGGACGCGACAGTTGTAACAGTAATCGCGCTGCAACAGCTAAGGTCACTGGACGTGACAAAGTGACCGTTGCAGATCATTTGAACTTCCTGTGAGTAGGTCATAAATAGAACATGGCAGCACTGCGAGAGTGATTCAAAAGCACACTGCTCTTTAGAGCTCACGCGGTACTTTGATGTCATGCACCGATTGGTCTGCGCAGCGCTGCTTCATGTCAACGTTGGGGAGAGGCAGTTTAGGGTCATAAAATGACAAATGCCTTTCAAGTAGCAATGTGGAAACCCTTCAGCAAAAGAACTTGGTGAATCTGATGAACTCTTAAAGATATAAAAAGTCCAGTTGAAGTCAAAGTAAAAATACAGCATGATGAGCACAATGGAACAACCCAAAAAAAAAAAAAAAAAAAAAAAATCACCATTGTGAAAGTGGACTACAGCGTCAACATGCTACACACATGCTCACTCAACCGAGACACAAAGACGGAAGTAGTAGATGTAGACATTTCCTACATAACTTTACTAAAGCGCATGACTAGTTCAAGCCCCAGAGCTGCTGGAAGAAAATGTTTAAATCATTTTTTTTTATTATTGGTTTCGCTGTTTTTATCCTTTTGCTGTCTGATTGGTGAGTTACACAATTTTGTTTCTGATTTTAGTAGAGGTTAGTTCATTATAACACATGTGATCATGCTTTTATATATTAGATGTAATCTGGATTCAGGTTTGTGATTTCACATCACATCAGATTTAGAACATTAAACTAATCAACACTATTTACTAATAAACTATATTTGTCTGCATGTCCTGGTAAATTAGAATACAAACAGAACAGTTACATTTTCAATAAATTATTCTTATTTGAAGGCACAAGGTGTTTATGTAATTCCAGTAAGATGTTGTTTATGTGAAGCTCTAATGAACTTCAGTTCCAACAACAATAAACACAAAATATTTTTCCACTGCTACTAGCTCTTAACACTAAACAAAAAGTTAAAATGTACAATATCTGAATGTGTGTGAATTTAGATTTTGTGTTTCGCAACCTGCAATTTATTTTCCACACTGCTGTTTCTGTTGTTCCAACACTTCCAAAATATGTAATCAATTCAAAACAATGACAAACTTCAGTTAAAGCATTATTACACTTATATTTATAGACCATTTCGCTAGATGTAAGCAACACTGGTCCAGAAGCGCTTCCTGTTTTTTTTTTTTGTTTTGTTTTTTTTATTTCACATATACAAATACATCTTAAAGGTGCTAATGTAACATTTTCATCCAGTCAAATGTTATGTTGGTTGCATTTTTTGGTGATGTTTGTGTAAAGTAAAAAAAAAAAACAAAAAACAAGAAACAGGAAGTGTATCGGGACCAATATGTTTACATCTAGCGAAATGGTCTATATGACTGGGAATCTGTTTTTGTTTGTTCCTCAGGTGTGTTTGCTGATACAAATAATTCAGTGTCTGTGATGGCAGGAGATTCAGTCACTTTATATACTGATGTCACTGAAATACAGACAGATGATGAGATAATATGGACATTTGGAACTAACAGGAATCTAATAGCTAAAATCAGCAGACAGACCAGTGAGACACCACAACTCAACATGAAGGAGTTTATGAAGTTGAGATCAGCAGAATAAGCTCAGAGACTAAAATCAGATTCAGTGTTACTGTCTATGGTGAGTAGACAATCACGGCTCAATCTGTTATGCAGTATTATAGATTTGGCATCTTTATTAACAAAATTCTTCTTAATACTGCAAAATAACACTTAAGTCTCATTGTAACATACTTTCAAATCTCAAACTGTCCTTTTTTTAAAAAAAAAAAATACACTGTATTTACTGAAACCAAGCTGCATTCCACATTATGAAATTACACTATGAATCATGTCAGCACAATACCATCTCCACAGTAACACAACATTGTGTCCAGACATGTCCACTGATGCCCAGTAGAAAAGAACAGGGCAGCCACTATTCCTACACATCTAATAGTATTATTAAGAGTTGTTGAAGGAAGACACATTCTTGCTCTAATTTCTATCAGTATAAATGTGAGTCTCTGGTAACTAGGAATGGCTCGATACCAAAATGTAATACCTCGGTATCTATACTAAATCGACACCATAGGTGACAAATAATCAGCCTTAAAAAGACTGTGAATTGAAAACAAATTATATATATATATATATATATATATATATATATATATATATATATATATATGTATATGAAGAGTATATATGAAGAGTTCAGATAGTATATGTCCATCAAATACTTTTAGTCAGGGGCGGATCTAGAAAATAATTTTTAGGATGGCAAAGGGGTGGCATGAGGTCTATGAGGGGTGGCAACACCAAAGCAAGCCCCCATGCATAGTTTTGGGGGATTTATAGTCTGACATACACAGCTGTATTCACAAATATTGCATTACCATTAAGTAATCATCTATACTGTTTAAAATGAAAAAATAAATAACATTTCAGTGTCCATATATATATATATAAACACTTAAACAGGTTATTATAATACTGTATTTGTATGTAAAAGATTTGTTAATTTCTCTCTTCTCTCCGTTGTTGGATGCAGAGATTCTGATTGGTGTGTCATCAGTTGCGCTACTTAATGTTTAACTTACTTTTTGAGAAATGTGTCTTTGTTTTGAGAACTGAATGAATGGTTTGGGAAAGTGATGAGCCAACTAAAATCAGTTACACTTTGTTAACAATAGAGAAAACTGCAATACGACCAGATGCTTACCTAACTCTGCTATTAGTTTCAGTGATCTGCATCTTCTTATTGATTTCACGCTATTATTGTTTCGTCGGATACGGCAAAAATGCCTATATCCATGATGAACGTGGTGCGAGCGGTCAGAGAATCGGATCACAAACAATTACGCGATGAATCTCAGACATACCCGGACGGGATTAGATGTCTTAGAGGACTTCTGAGTTAGCGAGAAGCAGTAATTATCTGATTCACGAACACATGTAAAACAATTCGTTAATAAACAGGGCCGCGCTCTGTGTTTTTGACTAAAAAAGAACCGGTTCATAAGAGTCATTTGTTAATGAAGTCGAATACACTGGGCGCGCTGCGTGCGCGTGCAACTATCGTCCACATTTTATTGAAATACGTTTTTTTACGGGGTTTCAAACTCTGCGCTCAAGCCGAGCCTCGGGTTCGAGCCTCCATTAAGGAAAGCAAGCCAAGTTTGTTTACCATTGCCCATTAGGACTGGATGGGCAGGCGAACTTGTGAAACACTGCTTACATTTAATATTTTATTCTGTGATAATTCTGGGCTTTTTCTTAGGGTGGCCATCTAACTGCTTTTAGTTTGAACTCAACAAAATTCCAGCCTCAGCCCAATCAGACGTAAAGTAGCAGCGCTTACATAGAAACCTATACAAAGTAGCCAGAAAGAAATGCTCATTTTAAAGAAACACGTCGGATGGATTTAGAGCAGGGGTGCCCAATCCTGTTCCAGGAGATCTACCTACCTGCAGACTTCAGCTCCAGCCCTGTTCCAACACAGCTGTCTGTAATTATCAAGCACTACCTAAGAGATTAATTAGCTGGTTCAGGTGTGTGTGATCAGGGTTGGAGATAAACTTTGCAGGATGGTAGATCTCCAGGAACAGGATTGGGCACCCCTGATTTAGAGGCTTTTGCATCTGAACGGTCGGCAGCGTGGTAGAAACATTCCCTTCGTATTTTTGATGCTGAAATGATGTACCAAAACTCTTTCTTAATTCAAATTTAATTAATATTCGATTGTATGGAATGCAAGTGCATATATTACGTGACCAAAACTTCACTGGTTCTAGCGTGTCGCACACGCACGTTTGAGCTTTCGTTGTTACAGGATCAGGATGAGCAAGCGACAAATAGCAAGATTTCATGTTTCAGCACATTATGTATAGTAACGCTTGCATACAGGTGCAGCAAGGTCAGTGAAATCACATTTATCATCCGTTTTGTATGCAAAGTAATGGCATATTTCACTTTTACTGTTCTGTTAATTTATTAATTTCGGCGCGTTGATAAAGTTTCATCTGTTTGATCTATCGCATCCTGTTGTCACTTTTACTGGTTGCGCAACAATTAAGCACTGCCACCTACAGGTGCACTTCGCAACAGCAGCGTATGACATATTGAATTGAGCAAAATTATGATGTCGTGCCCTTTGAAATATGATAAATACCGGTATTTTTCCAGTAATGGTATACCGCGCATCCCTACTGGCAACACATACTAGACGGCCATCTTTGAGTGCTGGGGCATGCCTCATTGTTTTATTCTGTTATAAAATTATGAAAATATTAATGAAACAGTTAATTTACAATCACAATGAACTCTCAATGACTGATACAACAATACACTAGTATTTTCTTATATTTATTTACTTACACAAATGTCCCTCTTCAGCCACTACACCAGACCCCCACACTGACTGTCCCTCTTCAGCTGCTACACCAGACCCCCACACTCCCCCAAAACCAACTTCAGGTTCCCCTTCAGGTCCTTCTTCAGGTTCTCCAAACTTTCTGATAGTGCTGATTTCTGCTGCTGCTGGATTTCTGTTGCTTGCTGTTGCTGTTGGGATCTTCTGCATCTGCAGGAAACAAAGAAACCCTGATCAACATGGCAAGTATTATCTACTGCTGACCAATCTGTAAAAATCTACTTTAACAATGCAGCTCAAATAGTGTATTTTGTTTGATGAAAACTGATTAGTGATCACAAGTAGTTGATTTAATGCATCTGTTATTATTGTTTGAACAGTTGAGACCCATGAAGAAGAGATCACTTATGCTGATTCTATATTTTACAAAAGAAATCCAGAGAAACAGGTAAGATTTGTGCAATTTTTTGTAAAGTCGCGTTTAGTGCTGTTATATATATATAATTTTTTTTTTATTTTTTTTTTTTTCAGTGAGGGAAAAAAAAATGTGATCCCCTGCTAATTTTGTATGTTTGCCCACTGACAAAGAAATGATCAGTCTATAATTTTAATGGTAGGTTTATTTTAACATCCAGAAAAATGTATTTCCAAAAAGTTATAAATTGATTTGCATTTTAATGAGTGAAATAAGTATTTGACCCATTTGCAAAGCATGACTTATTACTTGGTGGTGAAACCCTTGCTGGCAATCACAGAGGTCAGACGTATCTTCTAGTTGACTACCAGGTTTGCACACATCTCAGGAGGGATTTTGTCCCACTCCTCTTTGTAGATTCTTGCCAAGTCATTAAGGTTTCGAGGCTGACATTTGGCAGATTTTCTATGGGATTAAGGTCTGGAGACTGGCTAGGCCAATCCAGGACCTTAATGTGCTTTTTCTTGAGCCACTCCTCTGTTGCTTCGGTGTTTTGGGTCATTGTCATGTTGGAATACCCATCCATGACCCATTTTCAATGAGGGAAGGTGGTTCTTACCCAAGATTTGATGGAACATGGCCCTGTCCATTGTCCCTCTGATGTGGCACAGTTGTCCTGTCCCCTTAGCAGAAAAACACCCCCAAAGCATAATGTTTCCACTACCATGTTTGGTGGTGGGGATGGTGTTCTTGAAGTCACAGGCAGCATTCCTCCTCCTCCAAACACAGCAAGTTGAGTTGATGCCAAAGAGCTCGATTTTGGTCTCATCTGACCACAACACTTTCACCCAGTTCTCCTCTGAATTACTTAGATGTTCACTGGCAAACTTCAGACGGGCCTGTACATGTGCTTTCTTGAGGTAGGGGACAGGATTTTAGTCCCATATGGCGTAGTGTGTTACCAATTGTTTTCTTGGTGACTATGGTCCCAGCTGCCTTGAGATCACTGACAAGATCCTCCCATGTAGTTCAGGGCTGATTCCTCACTATTCTCATGATCAATGAAACTATACGAGGTGAGACAGTTATTTTCTTCACTTTGTGAACAATCGCACCAATTGTTGTCATCTTCTCACCAAGCTGCTTGGCGATGGTCTTGTAGCCCATTCCAGGCTTGTCTAGGTCTACAATCTTTTCCCTGACATCCTTGGACAGCTCTTTGCTCTTGGCCATGGTGGAGAGTTTGAAATATGATTGATTGATTGCTTCTGTGGACAGGTGTCTTTTATATAGATAACAAACTGAGATTAGGAGCACTCCCTTTAAAGGGGTCATCGGATGCCCATTTTCCACAAGTTGATATGATTCTTTAGGGTCTTAATGAAAAGTCCATAATATACTTAAAAATGCTCAATGGTAGTGTAAAACAACACCCTTTTTACCTTGTCAAAATCAGCTCTGCAAAATTCATCCTGTTCTGGTCGAGGTTGCTTCAAATGTTGATGAGCTCTGCTCACCCCGCCCCTCTCTTCTCGCTGTGGAGTGACGAGCCTGTTTACTTTAGCAGCATTTAGCCACCAAACTTGCTATTACGTTATTAAGAGAGGTGATCACAAGGCGATTTATGCTACTGCTAAATACACCTACTGTACCTGAAAAATATTTGTACTATTTTTATTCTTTGTTTTTATCTTTTATTAGAAAAGATAAAATTATGACAAAAATTTTTATCTTTGCTCACTTGGCCTAAATATCTGCTATTATTTTTTATTTTACACTTTGTTACCTTGAAAGTCTTTGTTTTTAAAATAGGGAAATTAGTTTGGCTGTACTGCTCAGACAATTTGCAAAATAGTAAAACCAACATCACAAAGAATCATGATAAAATCGTGAATCGTGATATTTCTGAAAAAAATCGTGATATGATATTTTTGCCATATCACCCACCCCTAGATCAAACAAGGTAAATATAATTACAAACAGAATCACTGAAATGTTCTCCATGTCAAAATAAAATAAACAACATAACTCAGCATTTTAATGTATCCCCTTTGCCAATACACGTTATACTAATCGTCATCTTGCACATCAACGTCACGTATTTGAGTGCGCAAATCACGTGCAGTAAACAGTTTGCAGTAATATAAATTAAACTATAAACTATAAATATAAGTTAATATAAGTTAACACTGTCTTCAACAAACACTAATACAACGTAACAATATGACAATGCAAATACCACTAAATTTATTTGTCCATCACTCATACAATGTCCTTATAATGAGAGCAATCAAGCGAACTCTCCGGTCAGAATAGCTGATGCAACACTAGAGCACAATGCTCGGAATCAGTCACTCAATGTTCGTATCCGGGTAAGTTACGCAACTTGCGTAAGCGGTTCCGTACCGCATATTATGTGTGTGTCTCCCTACCGGTCAAACATGAAGAATTCTGAACTTACCCTAACTGTCAAGAACCGGAAAAACAGTCCAAGCAAAGTAAGGCATGTCGAGCGTTTGACATTAAAAAGTAGCCTATATCAACTGTATTATTTTTTTTTTATTATTAAAATAACCAATCGTTACACTAGATAAGACCCTTCTTTTTCGGCTGGGATCATTTACAACCGCATTTGGGATCGTTTGAAGCCGCATTTAAACTGCATTTTGAAAGTTCAAAATCGGGGCACCATCAGTCCATTATATGAAGAAAAATGCTGAAATGTTTTCTCAAAAAACATAATTTCTTTATGACTGAAAAAAGAAAGACATGAACATCTTGGATGAGTACATTATCTGTGAATCTTTGTTTTGGAAGTGAACTTCTCCTTTAATGATGTATGTCAGGGGTGCTCAATCCTGGTCCTGGAGATCAACTTTCCTGCAAAGTTCAGCTCCAACCCTGGCTCCAAACACACCTGAACCAGCTAATTAGGATCTCAAGGAGCACTTGATAATTACAGACAGGTGTGTTTGATTAGGGTTGAAACTAAACTCTGCAGGAAAGTTGATCTCCAGGAACAGGGTTGGGCACCCCTGATGTATGTGAAAGATCAGATTGTTGTTCAGCAGCATGTACTGTTGATCTGCAAACTAATGTTGTGACCCTGCAGATATGAAGTGTTAGTTTCAGCAGAAGTCTTTTTTAGCTCCAGCAACACTTATTTCTGAGAAGTTTCCACTGTTCTTGTTATTACACATAGATTCAAATTTTTTTCTATCTTTTTTTTTTTTTTTTTTTTTTGTCTGTCAAGGACAAAAGCAAGTTAACAATTTTAAGAATAAATTCAATTAATTATTTGAAATTATTAAGTAGTAACAAGTAATAAAAAAAAAAGTAATAACTGCAAAGTATGTATATCATGCAAGTTATAAGTGAAGATGCTAAAAGAAAATAAAATGATGTGAATTGTGTTTTTGGTTTTATCCATTTTGGGAAATTGCTAAAAGCAATGACAACTTGCATTATTATAATAGTTTTCGTTGTTGTTCTTTGTTTTTTAAAAGTGATGCTTTTCTAGTAAGAAACTTGTTACAAGCACTAGCAGTGTAGAATGACAAACACCAAGAATCTGAGTCCAAATGTAATGGAACCAACTGCTCTATATTAAATTGCTCTATATTAAATCAGAATAAATTGTGAGACTTTTTGACAAGATCTTGTGAGCGGTCACAGAATCCTTCCCAATGTAAGTTAAATATTAATGTAGTAATAAAATATAACGTAATTTTACAGAATAACAAAGTGTTGCACGTTTTATTGGTGCAAAGATACGTATATTTATATTTATTTGCAACTCCTTTTTTCATCATTTAATTAAAAGCTCCACAAATTAAATCTGTTATAGGGACTACTGAACATTTAGAAGTTGATTTTAAAATGCAAAGTTGAAACTAAAAATAAATCTCTGTAAACACTTGCATTTTTACAGCACTATAAGTGTGTCCCATCAAATAATAAAACGTTGTACACACACTTGTGGTCTTCATGCTCACTTGAGCCAAATACAGGAAATACATAAAGTCAAGAGGTCAAGTGCAAAGCCTGCAAGTGTAGGTACTATTTGGACAAAGCAAAACCCACCCTAACCAGCTAAACTCTGACCCCCTGGAAGTAATGCTGTCTTCACGCCATGTTGTAATTACTGTAATTCTGAGATGTCAACACGTAATATTTTACTCATAGCTTTCCATGTAGTCAGACTCAGAGGTAGCGCCTAAGTAGCGCCAAAACGAACCTGACAGCGGGTGGTACATCTGTAACTGGTTTAAGTCATAATTCTAAAAACATTCTGAGTTTACAAGTTGTAATTACAAGTTCAGGAACACGTGAGGGCTCTGACGTTGATAGTGTTGCCAGATTCAGATAGAGTATGATGTCACATGTTTTCATCTCGGAATTACAGCATGGTGTGAATGCAGCACTATACCATGGGCTTACACTGTAATGATTGGTATCACTGTTAAATGTGAAATTGCATTACCCATAAAGCTGAGAGTCACAGGAAGTGACAAGGAAATAATAGGCTCAGTTGAGATGAGCAAATTCTGCTAGAATCGGTCACCGGTAAGCACCGCAAGATGCATGCCAGTTAGAAATGTGTCCGAGTTACATCCGTCTTGCTCTGATGTCATGCTGACGTGTGCCAAAAAACTCTGGCGACGGCGAGGCGGCTGTGTCAGATTGCGCAGTCGGGTGCAGTAGCTCTCCACCGACTGCGCTGACCAAAAGCACGATGGGAAACGCCTGGATGACGCCACAGCTTAAAGCTCATTGGTTCAGACAACCGTGATGTTGCCGTTCTTTTCTAAAATGTTTTATTTTTTAATCTAATATCATGCGATTATGTGTTTAAATTATGCATTAATATTCTTAAACACTATGTCAGTGTGATCTCTGCGTGAGATATGTGACTGCTGTCATATTTCTATAAAAATCTAAAATACACGTTTGTATTAAAGCAAAAATGGATGATAAATACGCCTTTCGTATCGAATTAAATAGCAAGTACTGTCTTGTTCATATTAATTTTGATATAAAAACAACAGAGCTGAAATTATATCATGTTTATCAGCAACACAGCACGTGAGTGTAATAACCCCTTTTGATCTCGTATCTGTTCTACTTCAAGAGGATCAGAACTGTCCGTCTTGACTGTACTTATTTCACTCCTCCCATCACTGCAGCCGCCTACTCTCGCCTACATTTCAGGCGAGGCGAGGCGCATCTCAAACGAGCCTAATAATAAAGACGGTGATCCGCGAATGTGTGACACATACCTCATCGTGTCTCTGAATGGACTACTTGCACAACTACTTCCGCGTTCCATTTGTTACGGCTTAGTTTCCGGTTAGCGTTCAGCGCACCTCGATACAGTTTTTCATGAGAACGCAGATTATTACTACATTTTAGGGCTGGCATTTCTTAAAAAAAAAAATAATAATAATCATATTCCTTTCGTTAACATAAATTATCTTCAACCTACTGAAATGTTACTATAAATGTATTCCTTTCCGTATGTGCATTCTGAATAATAAACAAATATATTTCCCCACTAACCTGCCGCATTCTCATAAACAGTATTTTTCTTTTACTGATCATAGTTCATACCTAATGAATGTACAGATTTGGTTGTAGTAAAACCATAGCTAATTTGTTTGTGTGCGTTGGTGCTCTTTTTCCGAGTGGTAACTGCATTATTTAATTATTTAGTTAAACATTTACATAATTTTTAACAGTAACGTTGACAGTTCGACTATTGAATGCTCATATTTTGGCATTAGGCTACATACGGTGAAATGATGACAGAATGTGACACAAAATAGTAACTAACATATTTAATACAGATAAAGAATGGTTCATTATGATCTTATTCATCAGATCTCACAAACTGCAGCGTCGCGATTAGGCCACTAGAGCACTGACACCCTGTGGTGAACAATCACGTATGATGACCAGCCACCGCTTTCTCAGATCGATTTATGTTGGATTAAAACGTAATGTTCCGTTTGAGTTTGGAAATGTATGTACACAGTAATCATCAGAATATGTCTTCTCCTAACTCTGAAAATGTCTAAATTTGAAATCATCCTGCAAACTCTTATTAGAGTTTAAGTCAACTAGATGATTACTAGCGCATTAAAAAAAATATACTGGAAATAACTGAGCCGTAACATTTCAAAACGGAAGTGAGGCTCAGTGCAAGTAGTCCATTGTGCTTAAACGTATGATATTTTCAGATAGAGTGATCAGGAAAGCACTACACACTGTTAGACTAGCCCTCTAGTGGTAGAAATTTCCACTACAAGAATAGCTCTACTGTTACATATAGCGGGCGCTAGTATATCAGGAAATCAAACACACCATATATTTCACTTCTGAATCCATCTTTATGAAAATTAATTAAAAACCTTTAAATGTCTGATTAATCACAGTAGTGTCAAACACTGTGGTGTTTTATTTAGTGTTCTGAAAGTGTTTAGGTCTAAAAATGGGGCCGGATTGATTTTGTCTGGATAAATAACTCTTTTGAGTTCTTTTCAATGAATTGACCAAACTGGGATGTGTTTCCCAAAACCAACTAGGGTCGCAAGTTCCGTCGTTACCGATAGAGCTCAATGGACCTAACCACCATAGTTAGCTAATGATGCGTTTGGGAAACGGACCCCAGGTTAGCAGTACTGCTCCATTCAGAGCTGAATGCTTTATCCAGACTGAATCACAAATCGTTTCAAACCATTTTACTAAACACTTTGCCAGTTCTTTAAAAATAACCGAAATCCACCCACGCAATCTTGATCGTATTACGAATTAAGAGCTCATTTGTGCAGTAATATAATTTACAGGAAACATAAATAAACTATACCTTGCGAGCTTTGTTCGACTCTCTCCATTCTGGGATGTTTCCTGTGTATATAACTATAATTCATTGGGTGTAAATCTGGTAGGTTTATAAAGGAATATAACTGTGCCATATTTCCAAAACGCCATTTGAAGTCCAATAACATGTTGTGCACAGGCTGGAAGTAATACAGCTCTGGCTACTGGGCATGCGCATATCAATCTAACGTTTTTTTGTCACACTGTCAACAATACTGTTTTTTTTTTTATATTATAGTAAGGGTTAAGTTTAGGTTTGGGGTAGGTGCAGACGTTAAAAAACACAGTCTAGCTAGAACAATTCATTTTATTGTTAGTTTCCGGTCGGAGCTGTATCACTTCTGTATGTGACGTCACGCGAGCATGGTGGCACGCAGTGAGATGCCAACATGATTAGTATATATATATATATATATATATATATATATATATATATATATATATATATATATATATATAGTATAATAATAATAATAATAATAATAATAATAAAGCTTTTAAACAAATAAAATATATCAAACACTACAAAACAAAATTAGTAGCAAACATTTGTGGATGTGAAAGATGCTAAATGACCCTCAATGACACAAACTGCAAAGTTGCCATGCTTAACCCCTTATGTCATCGGGAAATATGGACCGCCTGTTTACTCTTAAATTGGACATATCAAGTTAATATTCCATATCCAATTTTGTTTTTTAGTATATTTTTCTGAAGGTTTTTTTTTTTTTTTTTAAATAATTCCCACAGTGAATTATGTCACACATTATATCCCACATATTTTATAAGATGTCTGGTAGTCTTTCTCCCTCTTTGGGATATTCTTATCTCCTGATAAGTGTACCACAGTAGGCTAATGTGCTTTTTTTTTTGCTTAGGTTCACCCTAGTCCAGTGTGCACGTGTTGTAGGATATTAATGTAATAATAATAGACATTTCTGATCCAAGGCAACATAGAAGTAGTACTAAGCATTTAGGTTTCCTCGTTAGGATATTCACTTCTCACAACCACGGATGGCTAATGTGCTTTTTTGTTTTACCCAGTGTGGACGTGTTGTAGGTGTTATTGAAATCAAAGTAATAATAATAAACACTTCGGATCCAAGACAACATTTTGTTTTACAAGTACAAACGTTAACTAAAATTAAAATGAAAACAGATTTTAAATAAAACTGACAATATGAATAGCATAACATATACAATATTTTAATGATTTGCCTTAGTTTTAGTATAAAAATAAAATAAAATAACTTTAATTAATTGTGAGAGTGTAGTCTTTTTAATATCAAGCATAAAACATTCTAACAGTAAAACAGGTCTTACATAAATAAGACCTGATTAAAAAAAAGTTAATTAATTAATTAATTAATTAATTAATTTATTTATTTATTTATTAGTTTTACAATGTTAAAAAAAAAAATGAAAATACTTGAAAAGGTTATCAGGAAGAGCAAAAACGGGCGAAACCCGTGCAAGGAAACGACTGGTCCATAGATCAGACAAGACGACACTGCTCGAGCGCCACCTAATGGATAAATGCCGTTTATATTTCACATTAAGGCATTACTGTGAATATCTAAGATTTGAAAATGAATAATACAGCATGTATTAATCTCTGCTGAAGAACAAAACGTAATTTGATTGTGTATAATATTATTAACTTATTAAAACAAAAGGGATATATATTACGATAAAACAATTGTTTATATCTCTGGGATCCCTTTTATGATGTCCGATTCGAGCCTGTCACTAACAAACACGAGCACTTTTTACTATATACATTTCGATACGCAAAAAAAAAAAAAAACCTTTGCAGCCCGCTTTACGGTCGCGGTTAAGACTGGACAAAGCCGCTTATTATACAGTTTAACTTGCGATTTAAATGGGTGGTTTGGGGTCAGAGATAGTGTTACCAGATTAGGCGGCAGACCAGTTCTGATTATGATAACAAGTAAAACGCATGCCAAAATCTTCAGCAACGTAAATCATAAGATGTTTTTTTTTTTTTTTTTTTTTTTTTTTTTTTTTTCAATAACTCTGATGTATTGTTGGAGTGTATGAAATACACATAGGCAGTAGTCTATGTGACTTTAGCCTATAACTTTACATCGTCAACAAGTTCAACACATTACTGAATCAAATTTATTTGTTTTCTTGCAGCTCTACAGTGTGGTCTGCTTCTCTTTGCACCCTGGGAAGGGCAATGCTATCACAGGGCAATTTTTTGTAAGTTTAGTAACACCTTTCAGAATCTGCATTCATTATTTTACCAAAATAAGAGGGCTTATCATACAAAATGCATGTTATTTTTTTTTTTTTTTTATTTAGTACTGACCTGAATATGATGTTTCACATGAAATTTGTTTACAAGAGAAAATAACATTAAAAAGTTTACATACACTTGAATCTTAAGCTGCGTGTGTCCTTTGTTTGTCCTGAACAGTTAAACTACTGTAGTTCAGAAAAATCCTTCAGGTCGCAAAAATTCTTTGGTTTTCTGGGCATTTCTGTGTATTTGAACTCTTTCCAACAATGACTGTAAGATTTTGAGATCCATCTTTTCACACTGAGGACAACTGAGGGACTCAAATGCAACTATTACAGAAGGTTCAAACAGTCACTGATGCTCCAGAAGAAAAAAAGATCCATTCAGTTCTGCCTTTCAGAAGCTACAGAAGATACTGTACTTGCATATTTCACAGAAGACAAAATAAGTTAAATTTACCCTGATCTTTTCACCCCCCAGCTTTTAATGCATTGTATTTCCTTCTGGAGCATCAGTGAGTGTTTAAACCTTCTGTAATAGTTGCATATGAGTCCCTCAGTTGTCCTCAGTGTGAAAAGATGAATCTCAAAATCATGCAGTCATTGTTGGAAAGAGTTCAAATACACAAAAATGCTAAAAAAAAAAATCAAAGAATTTGTGGGACCTGAAAGATTTTTCTGAAGAACAGCAGGCAGTTTCAGGACAAACTGTTCAGGACAAACAAGGGACTCATGAACAACTATCACTAAACACAAGCTGTGGATCATTCAGGTAACAACACAGTATTAAGAATCAAGCATATGTAAACTTTTGAATGAGTCATTTTTGTAAATTCAACTATTATTTTCTCTTGTGAACTATATGTAAACATCTTTTATGTAAAATATATTATTCAGGTCAGTACTAAATAAACAATAACATGCATTTTGTATGACAATCCCTCTTATTTGGTAAAAAAAAAAAAAAGAACATTTTGCAGATTCTGCAAGGTGAATGTAAAGTTTTGAATATAACTGTATTTATTCATATATTTTTCATCTGTGCTACATTATTTTCATTCACTATTTTCCCCATGCTGTTTATTTTTATTGGTGCTGTAGATAACAGTTTTTGTCTTTGTGTGTGTTTCATGACTGTTTCGGTGGGAATAAATATACTGCCAGACGGGGAGTGAGCAGAAGATGAGGACAGTGGTGTGGAGTGATGGTCATCAACCCTGCATGTCAACAGCTTCATTCAGTCCAAAATGATGTTTAAATGGAGAACTTCACAGAGAGGGTCAGGGGCCTGTTTGCCACCACCCACATGCCCTGCATTTAGGAGTGATGGTTATTAGACACTTGGTGTTGTTTTTGCTAATTGCTAAGCAACAGCACAATAAAATTACAGTAGAAACAAAATTACAAAGTACTGTAAAAATACAGTACCATACTGTTTTGTAATCATACAGTACCATGCTGTAAAGTTGCATTACAGTACAAACAAAATACCTTGCTGCCAGTAACTTATTGTAAAAATACAGGAAAATGTTTAACAGTGTAGGCTACATCGGTACAGAAATGTGATCTGATGGGTGGATAAAAATTTTGTGCATTGAAGTTTGTGTCTATTATTGGCTGGTTTCAGTTTGTGTGTGTTTAAAACCTTAGTAATCCATACCCAGATTGCACATGTATGTCTGCAGGATGTCAGTTGAAAGCATCTGCTGTGTAGAAACATCTGACAGACGTCTGTGAGATATATCAGTTTAACATACATTATAAATCATAAACATCTCAAGGACATCTAATTTTCTATTTGACATCTGATAGGAAACATCCTAGACATATTGCAGATGAGCAACCACTCTAAAAAGTATGTCTTACAGATGTAAATGCAGACGGTACAAAGGAAACAGTTTATTGTCCAGCATCAGTGTGTCTGATCTCAGCATCAGTCTCTCTCTACCTCTGGAGGTGGAATATCAGGATAAAAACACCTACAGCTGTGTGATCAACAATCCCATCAGCAACCAGACTCAACATCTGGACATCAACAAACTCTGTCACACATGTTCAGGAATGTCAGTGGTGATAATTGTGATCATTTAGTACTTGCACATTTCCAATTATTGGTTTTAACCCAGAAGTCCACATCCATTGCTGTGATTCTACTGAAGATGTGATCTGATTGGTCGTCTCTGTTTGGTGGGTGTGGCTACTGTGGCTGTTTTGGTTTATGACATCAGATCCACAAGAGGCTAAATGAAGAAAACATAACAGATAAGTCTTGTATTCACGAACATTAATGAACAGCTGCCATTATATAGAAGAATGTATATCAACACTAGTGTTGTCTTCACTGCTCTAAAACAGTATGTAGTTTTTTTCTACTATCATCCCCCATCTTAAAATTCAGCATCAGGTTCATTTTATATTTGTGACAGTTTTTAAAACATCATGGGTTTGGATCTGATCCAGTTATAAACATTAGACAAATGACTGCAAGCATCTCTGTGTTGTTTCAGTGACATTTACAATTATTTGTTGGACAATTTCTTTCACAATATAAATGACCACATCTGTGTTTTATTCTGTATTAGTGTTTCAAATAAAATACAATGCACTTTTACATAAACCCTGCATTTGGGCTTAGATTAGAAGGATTTATATTCACATTTGATCACAATAAAATATTTTATCTGTTCATTAAAACTCATGTGTAAACCTGCTTTTCTGTTTCAGTTAATTGATGTGATCATTTCATCTGACTAAAATAATCAAATAAAGTGTTTTAACTCTGTATAAATCAGTGAAAAGTATCATATAATGAATTCTCTAAATCAATTAACAAACACACAACACAATTAATAACACAACATTTTATTGTCATAATACTGAAAATGTGAACTGAGAATATTGTGATGTGTTTTCTTGTTATGACACTGGTTTCTAAACAAGCAAAAGCTGAAGGAATGAAATGTTTAGACAGTAAGATCATCTGTAACTCCTGTATAAACACACATATCAGATATCGCATTCGCATCTTATTGAGCGACAGACAGATTAAAAATATATATAATGGTGTCTATGGGTACTATTTGTACCATACAAAATATTTAAGCATGAACACTTCAATAAAGCACAAATATGTGTGATGTAACAGTGCAAGAGCATCAAATAAACAAAAACAAGAATAAAAGCATATATACATTCATTAGCTTGAGATCATTCCTGCAAAATTTTGCAGCCATTTCACAGTGTAACATCCTGCATCACAATGAATCAGCCAAACTGGCTCTTAGTAAAAAACAACATAATATCATCAGTGCAATATCAGTATCAGCACAAACAGCAAACCGTTACATAAACCAAAGCATGTTTCTCTATTCATGTCAAAGCAATTTAAAGTCTTCACTCATTAGTTTCATATCACAAAACAAAATGGTCAAAAAATCACAAAATGGGTTGACTTCACGTGTATATTTTTATAGCGATTACAAACTGCTGTTATTCTCTGAAGGATCACTGGCCAAATTATTCTCTTCATTAGCAGGATCATTTGAGTCCTGTGTCCCATTCAAAGCATGGATTGTATATTCTCTTCAACACCTGTGAGGAAACAGGAAAAAAAAAAATCACTTAAGTTCAAAAGAGAAAAACAAACTCATCATATAACGCAAATGCAACATTGTAATAATTTTTACAATAATTTAATAAATGAATTAATGAAGCCACAGTAACAAACATTAAATGCTGAGGGTTATGAACACAGAGTAAGAGCTCCTGCTTTAACTTTAACTGTTTGAAAAATGAAGATTTTTGTTAATTGCTAAATTTACCATCTTACTTGACTAATAATCTGTGTTGTGCAGAACACTACAGTGCCACTTAAAAAGAAAATGTTGGATCACTTATTAATAGCGTTTCAAGCAGTGAAGAAAAAAATAATAAATGACCAAATATATAATAAATATGTAAGGCTAAAAATTCAAAAATAATAATTGAATGAAATATCTGTTGTTAAACCTAGTAAATGTCTTTATTTTAAATTGCAGTATCATATACAACATCCTATATACACATCTGTTCTCAAATAAGTTAATATCTGAATGATGGCCAGTGTGTCAGTAATTTGTATGTCTTCTTTTGGTGAAAAAAGTCAATCAAAAAAATCACAATATTTGTATTAATTATGTTAATGTTGGTATGATATTTAAATAAACAACATTAATGAATTCATATCTCAGTAATGAAGGCACATCACACTCCTACAAACACAAACATGCTGAAAGTGCTGCTGAGATCAAACATTATTATCTTAAGTTTTTTATATTTTATATTATATGAACTGTGTTGTATGATACTTACCCCTAATGTTTTTTTGTTTAGATTTCTTGAACCAGTAGACAGCTCCAGCCAACAGAACACCAACACCAACACCAACACCAATCCCTGTAGCCAGACCTGAACCTGAAACAGCTAAAGACAGACAGTCATTAGTGTGAACGTGTGTCTAATCTATAACAAACTTACAGATACTTAAGTACTTATATATGTAACAAACAGTATATATATATGCCAATATTTTCTGTTAAATAAGTAAATTAGCCAACTTTGTTTAAATGAAGGACTGCGGAAATGAGTACACCCTAGATTTAATTCATCAAATGTAATTCTAGTGCTTAACGTCCTCCAGAACTTTAAGTACACTTTACTTTTTTAAATAAGTAATGCAAGTTACTTATTTTTCTTGTACTTGTTTTCCAATTACTGACTGAGACCTCTCTTGACTTCAGTTTTCTCTCTTGACTTTTTTTCTCAAATAACAGTGCTATTGTTATTTTTTTCTATTAAAAAGTAACTAAGTAACACAATTAGTTACATTTTTAGGCAGTAATGTAATATTGTAATGCATTACTTTTAGAAGTAACTTTACCCAAAACTGGTCATTGCTGTGAATGTGTGTCTGATCTATAACAAACAATAATATATGATGACAGGCCCAAGCCCTGTATTCTTTAAAATATCTTCTTTCGTGTTCAACAAAAGACAAAAACTAATGCAGGTTTTAAAAACTTAAAGGTCAGTAAATGATGACAGAATTTTCATTTGTGTCAATGTGTCTGATGCATAAAAAAAAAAAAAAAAAAAAAACTGTATTAACTCCAGTAAGGTTTGGCACTTGATAAACTAAAATCGTGCTTTACGGCTCTGTGTATTACTTGCCGCTCCAGCTGAACGCACGTGATGGAGCTTTACTACTAATCAAAGTATCGGCTTCATTGACTAAACATGCCTCACGACATCGTGTGATTAATCGTTGCAGCCCTAGCCAACAAAGAACTACAGAGATCGTAAATTGTATTTCACAATTAGCCTCATGCAAGGAATTCAGTCATAGAAGTTTGTATTTAGAAAACTTATTCAGCCTCGCCAAAGATGCATTAAGTTATTTAAGTGCCACTAGCATCATCAAAAAGAACTGCAAAAATAATGACTGTATTCAGTCAGATTTCCTGAACATTATCCCTGTCTTTCACTAATCAGAGGTGTCCAAAATCACATAGTGCACTGTATTTTGGCTGTGTTTATAAGACACATTTGCTATAGCAAGAAAAGACCAGAAAAAATGAAACCAGATGATCTTGATTACTTATTGTCCATGTTGTGATCATCATCATGTGATGTCCTGCTCTCATCCAGAGTCTAATCTTTCATAGGAAATGTGATGTGTTATTAATTTCACATATCTGGTTACAGTAACTCTGTGATGCTACAGTTTGAGAGTTTAGCTCCAATCCTAAATAACACACGTGAACTAGCTAATCAAGGCCATCAGACTCATTAGTCATTAAACCAATGAGACCACGTCTCTGCACACAATAGGCTCATTTGAGACACGTGTAGCCTCGCCTGAAATTTAGACGAGAGTCGATGGCTGTATTGAGGGGAGGAGTGAAATAAGCCCAGTCAGGACGGACAGTTCTGACCTCTTGAATTAGGACAGACATAATTATCAACCATTTAAAGACACTAGCATAGTATAAAACTCATCCATGACTCCCAGCATGCACTGCGGTATGAATTATGCAGCTGAACTGTCTTAGTATTTTCTTTATTAACTAACAAATTACAAGAATTTAAAATACAAAAGTTATGTTTAACTATTCAAATTAAGCTGTTGTGAACACTTGTGTTCGTTTAACTGTAAAATTGTTGTTAGAGCTCTGATCTAAATAAGATCACTTTTATATTGACAGATTTGATCTACTCACCAGTAACAGTAACAGTGAATCTCCTGTTTATGTTGCGTCTGTTGCTGCTGCTGATCCTCAGGTCATAAAGTCCAGAGTCTGTGGTTCTGGTGTTTGTGATGGTCAGAGATCCAGTCTGATGATCCAGCTTCAGTCTGTCTCTGAATCTTCCATCAGGACCATCATATGTGTGGAATGGTTGGGCAGCTTTGTCAATTTTAGCTATGACAGTGTTTCCAAACATCCACTGTATCAGATCATTGCTCTGTATTTCAGTATCAGTGTGTAGAGTAACAGAATCTCCCTCCTCCACTGACACTGTCTTCACTGCATCTGTTACAACTACAAACACATGAAGAACAGTGAGGAACAGCTACTCACATGAATTAAATACATACAAAAAGATTTTTCACACTTCTCACTTAAAGTCTATTAAAGCTCATTTAACTCTCAGTTGTTTAATGTATACACTCTGCAACAACACTTTACTGGTCATAAAAGCATATTTCAAGTCTAGCAGGACATTTCCATCAAAGGAATGAGAAAGAGAAGAAGAGAAATGTAATTTAAATAATTAAAACAGTAAACTATTCCTGAAAATTAATACTACAATTATAACACTGTACTGCTAGTACATAAAAAAAAAAAAAATAACATATGTGCTTGTTACTCAGTGATTGTTGATGCAATTGCTCACTGTGACTCTCTGATTGGTGAAATTTATTGTACAGAAGACTCAGAGACTCATTACTGTCTGTGTGGAAGTTCACTCTTAAAAATGAAGGTGCTTTAAAAGATTCTTCACAGTGATGCCACAGAAGATGCCATGAATTAGATGTACACTTCAGACACCCCCCCATCCCCGCTCCCATCACATAAATTAGTAATCATCCTAAATTAGGTATTATTCAAAAGTTCAAAAACTCAAAATTAATTCCGTGAAAACTATTTTCAAATCAGACATTACTTTAAATCATTAAACAGTACTTTAAATAGTTTAGCAAGCTCCTCGCCCTTGTGGGTGATGTCAAATGTTGTATTACAAAACTTCACTATTTTACTATACTATTTTATAATATACATTTTTTTCTTGACAAAACAAATCTGATCATGACGAAACAAGAAAAAATGCTAAATAAATTTACAAAAATTAAAGCTTGGGCTCCTAAACATTAGATCACTCGCACCCAAAGCAGTTATTGTAAATGAAATGATCACAAATAATAGTTTTGATGTACTCTGCTTAACTGAAACCTGGCTAAAACCAAATGATTATATTGGTCTAAAATTACTGTTATAAGCATGAGCCCCATCAGATTAGTCAGGGTGGTGGTGTTACAACAATATATAGTGATATTCTCATCATGCATGCTGCGTATTACTGATATTAACTATATGGCTCCGTGTTATTGTCTTGGCAGAACTATTGTTCCAGCCACCAAAGATAGATTCACAAATAACCTGCCTGATTTATCTCAACTGCTCTGTGCCCCTAATTACACACAAACTAGACAAAATGACTAGCAACAAGGGCACTATCTTCTCTAATACATTACATGCTGTTGCCCCCATCAAACTGAAAAAGTTTAGAGAAAAACATACAAGTACACAGTACAACAGCAATACCCATTCTCTTAAGAGAGAAACTTGCAATCCTGAGACCAAATGGAAAAAAAACAACAACTTGGAAGTTTTTTAAATTGGATTTATGACGACGATGACCGTTAAAATGCGTCATCACAGTCTTGTGAAAAGGGTCCAGGGTGACAATCAGAATGATTTGTGCCACAATGCACTGCGGTATGAATTATGCAGCTGAACTGTCTTAGTATTTTCTTTATTAACTAACAAATTACAACAGTTTAAAATACAAATGTTATGTCTAACTATTCAAATTAAGTGTAGAGTTGTGAACATGTGTATTAATTTAACTGTAAAATTGTTGTTAGAGCTCTGATCTAAATAAGATCACTTTTATATTGACAGATTTGATCTACTCACCAGTGACAGTAACAGTGACTCTCCTGTTTATGGAGCGTCTGCTGCTGCTGATCTTCAGTTCATAAAGTCCAGAGTCTGTAGTTTTGGTGTTTGTGATGGTCAGAGATCCAGTCTGATTATTCAGCTTCAGTCTGTCTCTGAATCTTCCATCAGGATAATCAGATATGGAGAATCGTTGGGCAGCTTTGTCAATTTTAGCTATGACAGTGTTTCCAAACATCCACAATATCAGATCATCGTTCTGTATTTCAGTATGAGTGTGTAGAGTAACAGAATCTCCCTCCTTCGCTGACAGTTTCTTCACTGCGTTTGTTACAACTACAAACACATGAAACACAAACATACTCAGACGTGAATTAAATACATACAAACATATTTTTCACACTTCTCACTTAAATTCTTTTAGTCTGCTAAAGCTCATTTAACTCTCAGTTGTTTGATTTATGCACTCTGCAACAACACTTTACTGGTCGTAAAAGCATATTTCAAGTCTAACAGGACATTTCCATCAAATGCTGAAAGCATTCCATCATTCTGAAAGCATAATTCCTGAAAATTAATACCACAATTATAACACTGCACTGCTAGTACATAAAAAACATACAAACAAAATACATATATGTGCTTGTTACTTGCACATATTGGTAATTGTTGATGCAATTGCCCACTGTGACTCTCTGTTTGGTGAAATTTATTGTACAGAAGCCTCAGACTCAGACTCTCACTAATGAACTGAAAGTTCACTCTTAAAAATAAAGGTGCTTTAAAAGATTCTTCACAGTGATACCAGAGAAGATGCCATGAATTAGATGTACATTTCAGAAATCTTAGCTTTTTATTAATGTTTTTTCCCCATCACATATTTTAGCAATCATCCTATTATTCGAAAGTTTAAAAACTCAAAATTAATCCTGTGAAAACTATTTTCAAATCAGACATTACTTTAAATCATTAATCAGTACTTTAAATCGTTTAGCAAGCTGCTTACCCTTGTGGGTGATGTCAAATGTTGTATTACAAAATTTACTACACTATTTATATATATACGTATTTATATTTATTAGGGGTGTGCAAAGCAGCCGGTATTTGTATCTGTATTTGTTGAGGGGGAAAAGTATTTGTATTTGTATTTGTATTCCAGTAAAATTCAAAATAGGCGTAAAAATCCAGTTTTTTTGCGTTACACTTCTACACACTTTTTTTGGCTGGTGGAGGACCAAGAGATGGCTCAGCAGCAGCCACACTCTTTTCTATTTGGTTGCCCAAATCCATGTGAGGAGTTTCAACTAAGTTAATGAGTGACGGGAGGCTATGCTAAGGTTAACTGGGGAGTCGCTCTCTAAACGTGGGGTATTAAAATTGCTTTTGAATACGCGCGCGCGTTTTACTTTCGGTTTCGTTTTAACGATGGCGCTAAACTCTCTGCGGTGCTGAGCGGCCATTCTACAATACAAGACATTAATTTAACAAAACAATTTGAAAGTGGTGGGACACAAACGGGATTTTGAAAAGTGTGTCCCCAGTGGAAATTACGCCCCTGCGTGAGTGGAGTTATCATTTTATGTGAATGTATGCCAGAATGTGCGCTGTTGCACAAAATATAGTATATTTCTTCAAAAGCAGATTGTGGAGACATTTTAATTCTCCACAATCAAAAATCGTCATATCACACACCCCTAATTGCAATGTAGTTTGTGCAAATCTGGAACAGAGGTTGGTTAAGAGAGAAAAGAAACGGCCGGTTCCGAGTTTCAGCGGCGCGGAGCGCAGTGTCAGTGACAGGGAGTGATTGACGGCTAATATCTAAAATCTGCATTAAAGTTAAGAATGTAAAGATCAACTTTAGTTAGTTATGTAATGTTGGAGAGAACGGCGCAACGGTCACTGTATCAGCTCACAGCAGTCTGGGCAGTATTAGGCTAGCGAAAGTTTTGTAAAGAAATAAAAACAAGTCGCACCACAACGATTTCTCGCACTCGCACAAATGCTTCCGAATATATTTTGAGGTCGCGCAGATTAAATTTTGGGAGCATATGCGACCAAAACGGTCGCAATTTCGAGCCCTGCCCCCAACCCCTCCGACTCCTGAATGTCACTCACTCACTCGCTCATGCGGGCCTGCACTGCGGTCTCATGAGGAAACGCAGCTTTTTGATATAAAGTTTTTCTTGTTCCCGAATACAAATATTTTTTTAAGTATTTTTTCGAAATAAGTATTTGTAAAAAGCACGCTATTTGTGCCTTTCCGAATACCATATTCGGGTTCGGCTCCACCCCTAATATTTATATATATACGTATGTGTGACCACCCTGAATAATTTGGGTCAGAAAAGTATTAAATTATTTATATATATTATTTTGTATCTGTTTATGTCTATTTCTGTTTACCTGTGTATATAGGTTAATTTAAACTAGATGAGTAAAGTTTGAGAACAAACTTTAAGTTGGCTTGAGAAAGCCTAGCCTGAAAGTTTGAAGCAGTTGTAATAGTATGGAAGCAGCTAGCATGAATTAACACATTGCTTACATGATTTAACATGTTGTTAACATGTTTTAGCATGATTAGGCAAGGCAAGGCAATTTTATTTATATAGCACATTTCATACACAAAGGTAATTCAAAGCGCTTTACATAAAAGGAAATAGAATAATCAAAAAAGCAATAATAAAAACAATAATCACAAAAAAGGAAATAAAACGGTCCGTGTAACGGTTTGCAGTTCTTTGTTCAATTTGCACCATCAAAATTAACCAGATAAAAATTGGCTTCAAACTTTCATTTTCCGTTTTTTTCAAATACCTCACAAACGAATAATTGTCTCTCTGTTTAATTTTCTAGTCTACAAGTTTAGGTTGTGGCATCCGAATAAGATTTTTGAACAAACATAAAACATGACTCGTTATTCTGATTCGCGGTTGGTCCATACCATTACCGCCGGGGGAGGGGATGGGGGATTCGTTTACAGTCTGCAGCGGACCCAGAGCGCTGCCGCTTTATGCATAAGAAGGGTGCGATTTGCCAGTCTATGCATCCCTGCCTCTGCTGAATTATTTTTATCCCTGGTGGGGATAAAACATCCTGCGAACCTGCTTCTAAGTCCCGATCTAAAACAAATGATTCGCAATACGGGCTTTAAAGTCCCGTTTGAATCAAATGATTCGCGATACGCGCTTTAAAGTCCCGTTTGAATCAAATGATTCGCGATACGCGCTTTAAAGTCCCGTTTGAATCAAATGATTCGCGATACAGGCTTTAAAGTCCCGTTTGAATCAAATAATTCGCGATACGCGCTTTAAAGTCTCGTTTTGAATCAAATGATTCGCGATACGCGCTTTAAAGTCCCGTTTGAATCAAATGATTCGCGATACGCGCTTTAAAGTCCCGTTTGAATCAAATGATTCGCGATACGCGCTTTAAAGTCCCGTTTGAATCAAATGATTCGCGATACAGGCTTTAAAGTCCCGTTTGAATCAAATAATTCGCGATACGCGCTTTAAAGTCTCGTTTTGAATCAAATGATTCGCGATACGCGCTTTAAAGTCCCGTTTTGAATCAAATGATTCGCGATACGCGCTTTAAAGTCCCGTTTTGAATCAAATGATTCGCGATACGCGCTTTAAAGTCCCGTTTTGAATCAAATGATTCGCGATACGCGCTTTAAAGTCCCGTTTTGAATCAAATGATTCGCGAGACGCGCTTTAAAGTCCCGTTTTGAATCAAATGATTCGCGAGACGCGCTTTAAAGTCCCGTTTTGAATCAAATGATTCGCGATACAGGCTTTAAAGTCCCGTTTTGAATCAAATGATTCGCAAAACTCTCTCTAAAGTCCCGTTTTGAATCAAATGATTCACGATACTCGCTTTAAAGTCCCGTTTGAATCAAATGTTTCACGATACGCGCTTTAAAGTTCCGTTTGAATAAAATGATTCACGATACTCGCTTTAAAGTCCCGTTCTGAATCAACTGATTCGCGATCCGACTGAAGCGCTTCGAAACAGTAAATCATTTTACGACGCACGTGGTTTACTGATTCGGAGTTTCAAGCTCCTTTGATATTGTGTTGTTTGCTCGCTTTATCTATACAATTTATTCGTAACCTAAATTAGCTTATAGGTTATACAGAATGATGTTTTACTTATTTATTTATTTTATTCATATATTTGTTAAACCAAAAAAATGCATAGAGTTTTTTTTATGTTTAGAGGTATGGTTAAGGTAAGGGGACAGAATATATAGCCATGAAGAAATATTCAAAATTTAAGAAATGCCGTCTAATCCAGACCACAGACTTTCAGAGTTTAGTTACATCCCTACTCCAACACACTGTAGTTTTCAAATAATATTCTGATTCATAGCTGAATCAGGTGTTATTTAAAATTTTTTTTTTGTTTCTGTGCTGCATCCTCACAGCAAGTGCTAAACCCTTTTAGTCCCTCCACCCACCCAATCTCATGCCAAATAGGATACCTTCACAGGCCTTATAAATGACACCTGTGCTCACATTTGTTAAACTTTTTGTTAAACTTTTATTTGTTAAACCATTAGAGGACTGTGATATCTACTTCTTATCCGATATTTTGTGTGTGTAATTACCAATGCAAGTGCCTTATGTTCTATAAATGCACTTCTCATTTTTATGTATGCTCATGTTAGATACATTTTAATTTATATTTGAAGATCTAGCTGACCTTCAGCACTGTCTCTGTTCTTTTCATGTGTGTTTAACTAGGGTTTAAGATAAACACTGCAGGGCTGGGATCCAGAATAAACATAGATTAACAATAGATTAAGAACAGTAGGTGGCGGTGCGCGCTCTTGACAGAAGAAGCTACGCAATCTGCATCATTGCCAACGACTGGGCGTAGACACACTTAATACAAGAAGGCAAAAAGATGGATGAGTTGTATCGCGAATCATTTGATTCAAAACGGGAATTTTGAAGCGCGTATCGCGAATCATTTGATTCAAAACGGGACTTTAAAGCGCGTATCGCGAATCATTTGACTCAAACGGGACTTTTAAGCGCGTATCGCGAATCATTTGATTTAAACGGGACTTTAAAGCGTGTATCGCGAATCATTTGATTCAAAACGGGAATTTTGAAGCGCGTATCGCGAATCATTTGATTCAAAACGGGACTTTAAAGCGCGTATCGCGAATCATTTGACTCAAACGGGACTTTTAAGCGCGTATCGCGAATCATTTGATTTAAACGGGACTTTAAAGCGTGTATCGCGAATCATTTGATTCAAAACGGGAATTTTGAAGCGCGTATCGCGAATCATTTGATTCAAACGGGACTTTAAAGCGCGTATCGCGAATCATTTGATTCAAACGGGACTTTAAAGCCCGTATTGCGAATCATTTGTTTTAGATCGGGACTTGGAAGCAGGTTCGCAGGATGTTTTATCCCCACCAGGGATAAAAATAATTCAGCAGAGGCAGGGATGCATAGACTGGCAAATCGCACCCTTCTTATGCATAAAGCGGCAGCGCTCTGGGTCCGCTGCAGACTGTAAACGAATCCCCCATCCCCTCCCCCGGCGGTAATGGTATGGACCAACCGCGAGCGCAAAACACAAAAAAATGGAAAATCAGAATAACGAGTCATGTTTTATGTTTGTTCAAAAATCTTATTCGGATGCCACAACCTAAACTTGTAGACTAGAAAATTAAACAGAGAGACAATTATTCGTTTGTGAGGTATTTGAAAAAAACGGAAAATGAAAGTTTGAAGCCAATTTTTATCTGGTTAATTTTGATGGTGCAAATTGAACAAAGAACTGCAAACCGTTACACGGACCTGTAAAAACTGATTGATTTAATAATTTAAAAAAAGATTTAAAAATTGATTTAAAATAAATTTAAGACAGAAAATGATTATACTTAAACACACAATGTCCGATCTGCCCCAAATTTCACGTTTGATAAGAGTACTGGCCTGAAAATGTCTTATGGCTAATAGTCAGCTTCAATCATAGTGCCAACTGCTGGCAAAAGGATGTAACTTGTTCTACATTTAACATGTTTACATGTTTTACATTTACATTAATGACTGACACCTTCTTCCTGTATTTACTATACTGAAAGCATACTGCCCACCGTTCTCTGTTTCCCTAAAGCTACCGGTCGGCGGTGAGCCCATGTGCGAGGGCCCTTTCATTGCTGCTTGCAGCTTTAATTATTTTTACTGTTACTCAACTTTTCAGTTGTTACTATTACAGTTTTTTTCAACTGCTTACACACAATTTTAAAACTTTGCCTCTCTTTTTCAAAACTTTACACACAAATTCAAGAATTGCACGCACAAAATGCAAAATGCCTCACATCTCTTGCAAAATGAAGCATTGCATTCAAAATATCATTAAAACATTTCAAAAGCAAACATTTGTCTTACATTGCAAACACCTTTGCCATAATATTATATTTTTGGATATATCATATACACACAGTTATTCAAAACTGACAGTTGCTGTATTGAAATGCAGAAGGATGCACTTCTTATGTATCTAAGACATGTAAATAGTTATGTACCTTCAATAGTACAATACTAAATGGGGGGAAAAATGCCTTCTTAAGTATCAATAAATGTTTTCACCATTTGCAAGTTATGTATGAGTTCCTCAATTCTTCTTAGTGTGAAAAGATGGATCTCAAAATCATAGTGAATTTTGGAAAGTGTTCAGATATGTAGAAGATGCTGGAAAAACCAAATTATGTGCAGGAGCTGAAGGATTTTTCTAAAGAACAGCAGGCAGACAAACAAGGAACTCATGAACAATTATCACAAAAGATAAAAACATGGATCATCCAGGAAATTACACACAGTGTTAAGATTCAAGGGTATGTCAACTTTTGAACGGGGTCATTTATATAAATGTAGTTATTATTTTGTCTTGACTATTATGCTAAATCGTTTATTCAGGACAGTACTAAAAATCCCTCTTATTTTGTTAAAATGAACATTTAGCATATTCTGAAAGGGGTAAAATTATGAGCACAACTATACATGACATTTTAGCAAAGTGCATGGAAAAGTGTTATGATTACATTTGTACTACTTAAAGGGATAGTTCACCAAAAAATGAAAATGTGATGTTTATCTGCTGATCCCCAAAGCATCCAAGATATAGGTGACTTTGTTTTTTCAGTAGAACACAAATTGCAGAAGTGATCTGTTGCACCTATACTGTGTTTACACAGTGCAGAGAGATTGTGGGTACGATCACTTCCACGTATGCGTCTACTATGCCAGAGCACAATGACGCATCACGCCAGCTCAGAACAGTTGGACATTGTGGTGGATCAGAGGTAAAAAATTATTTAAATACTGTTCAGTTTCTTGCACAAATTCATGTCTTAAGGCCTCAATGTATGATCACAAGCCTCAGGGTTTCATTTGGTTTTGTCTGTGTATGTTTTTTGACTCTCAAAGCCATGGATCCCATTGACTGCCATTATGAATGACAGACTGCAAGATTTGAGTTAAAAATCTTAGTTTTTGTTCTACTGAAGAAACAAAGTCACCTACATCTTGGATGCCCTGGGGGTAAGCAGATAAACATTAAATTTTCATTTTTTGGTGAACTATCCCTTTAAACTTTCAACCCAGCACCCGTTCAGATTTGTGATCAGCTGTTAAAAGTATCTAATTCCTTACTTTGGCCTAGACAAATTTAACATGACTGTAATAATCATAATTTACTTACTCACCCCTATGTCATCCAAGATGTTCATGTCTTTCTTTCTTCAATCAAAAAGAAATTAATGTTTTTGAGGAAAACATTCCAGGATTTTTCTTCATACAGTGGACTTCAATGGTGGTCAGCAGATTGAAGGTTAAATATTCAGTTTCAATGCAGCTTCAAAGGGCTCTACATGATCCCAGCTGGGGAATAAGTGTTTTATCTAGCGAAACAACCAGTCATTTTTCAAAAAAAGAAGGGAAAAAAAAAAATCATATACATGTACTTCATAAACTCATCTTGCTCATCTGCGACCTCATGCATTATGTAATCATGTTGGTAGTGCCATGTGCAGTTCGTTCTTCATTGGTGCACTTTGGTTCAAAAAGGTACAGTAGGGCAAAAACTAACCAACTTCACAATCATCCGACATTGTTTGAATTTCTTTGCACATTCACTTTGTAAACACTGGGTTGGAACTATGTAATCATTTTACATAGTTCATGTGTGCGTGATTACATAATACGTTAGGCTAGTGCAAGACAAGGTGTGGTTAAAAAAAGTATATACATTTATTTTTTTTTTTAGAAAAAGAAAATACATTTTTA
This sequence comes from Labeo rohita, assembly GCF_022985175.1. NCBI lineage: Eukaryota > Metazoa > Chordata > Actinopteri > Cypriniformes > Cyprinidae > Labeo > Labeo rohita. Next base: position 6,340 of record NW_026129617.1, on the reverse strand, counting down.
GAAAACATAAATTTTTAGAAAATACATTTTTATTTATTTATTTTATTATTATTATTATTATTTTTTTTAATTCAATAAATAAGACCCTTATTCCTTGGCTGGGACTGTGTAGAGACCGTTTTCCTCAGAAACCTTAATTTCTTTTTGACTGATGAAAGAAACACATGAACCTCTTGGGGTGAATAAATTATCAGGATTTTTTTTTTATTAATTAATTTATTTATTTTGAAAGTGAACTAATCTTTTAACAGTAAAATATCTATTAGTTCTTAAAATCTTTAAATTCTTCAATGTTCGAATGACTAGCATATACTTACCTTTCTGCTGAACTAACAGTATTTAATTGAACAGAATTTATTCATAAAAATGGGTTTTAAAAAGATTTACTTGATATTGGTTAGCTGGTTATCAAATTCTGTTTCTCTCTCTCATTTATTCAGGAGAAGCTCTGACGAACCAGAGCTTGGAGATGTTCTGGGGTTTACCAGATATCTTTAACCAGCATGCTATTGTTACGGCTTCAAGTGTGGGTGCTTTTGCTTAAACCCCTGTAGAACCAAGCCTGGGCTAAACGCTCCAAACTGCAACACAGCTGACATCAGGGATTCTCATCTGCTGAATGAGTGACACTTGTCTGCACAATTTCTTGTTACTGTTTTTTTTTTGCAGTGAGCCTTATCACTAAGAGCAGTTACTGAATGTAAACCTGTAAAAATAAATAATTTTGTAAAATGTGTACATGTTGTAATTTTACTGTTTTAACTGTTGCTGCTGTCTTCTCCTTTTCAGTTTGAAGCCAGATCTCCTTGTACACATTGCCTTTACAGGTTTGCCTTGATATAACACATTTACTTGACTGTTGTTAGTGATGAGGCTGGGCAAAGTAGGGCCAAAAAACTTTTGTTTAAAAAGCTAAAAATAATTATATTTCATTTATCCAGATGCACCAAAGTACACTTGGATTTGATGCTTGTTAATGAAATGCATTTACATTTTGAGGTTGTAAAAGGTGTATGGTACTGTAGAATTTTTTTAACTCTACAGTGCATGTAGAAATTAATTTTCCACAATAAACAATATATTTTACATTTTATTTTTTACTGTGTTGAATAAAAGAGGTTAAGACAAATCTGTGCACTGTAGACCCAAACGTTCAAAATACTATTCACTATTTAAAGATTGTCATTTTACCAAATAATTAATCTGAATTTTTTAGTTTTCCCAATAATAAAGCAATATTGTATTAAATATTAAAATACTGGTTTGTCAATTTCCAAACAAACAAAAGAGGTCAGACAATAAAATTATTTTATTTGCATGTTCCCATTTAAAATGAAATGCTTTGTAAATGCTGTTGACAAACTATAAGTTACAAAAGGTATGATTATGAACCACTGAGGTACTAATATGTACACTTAAGATACTTATATGCAGTGTTGGGAAAAGCTGCTTTTAAAAGTAATGCATATTGTGTTACTCTATATAAAGTAAACCTATATATATGTATATATACATACATACATACTTACATACATACATAATAGAAAGTAATGCATCAAGTTTCTCTTGCATTAGTTTTGTCACCTGCTTGCTTGTCAGCTTGCTTAATTGTTTTTTTAACAACAACAAGAGTTTTTATTATTTTATTTTATTTTAGTGGCAACTGCAAAGGCCCTTTCACACTAAAGTGAAATTAAAAAGCCTCAGACTGAAGGAAATGCCTCTGGACCTCACTTCCAATTTTTGGAACTGGACAGCTGCCAGTCAATACACTTCCATTACGTATTTGGAAAAAGTAACTCAGTTATTTTATTGTAAATTTCAAAGTTACTTCTCTACTTAGAAAAGTAATCTAATTGTGTAACTTGTGTTACTTTTTTATGCGTTTTTCACGTATGTGTACAGTTGGACATGCAGCCTTTCAAAGTACACTCCATTTGAGGTGTACGTGAATGCAGAGGTCGACACATGCTCTAGAAAGCTTCATTTTGTCCAGTGTCTGCACCATTTTTCATCAGAAATTATGACAGATAAAAATGTCTTTGTACTCTCATAAACTAAAATTGCTGCAATCTCATAAACCTTTTAAACCATAAACATTTTGTTGTTGTTGTTGTTGTTGTTATGTCTCTTTAGCTTTGTTTTCTTCTGTAAAACACATGTATTATTCTGATGACGAAATTTACACTGTATGCATACGCTTGCGTACATGTGGGAAAAAAAAAGAAAAAAAAAGTGAAGTATACTTTGGGCTTAATGCACAACTCCCAACACTGCTAATATGTACCCCTTTAGGTACCTTTATGCATCTTTCAGGGCTATGCATCTTTCAGTGGCCCTAGTCCTGCAGAGTTTAGCTCCAAACCTAATTAAACGCTCCTGCCTGTTAAAAACATTTGCTGCATCCCGATGTGCCTACTACATCCTTAAAGTATGTGCTCTTTTGATGAACAAAAAGTACATATTTTTGAGTGTGTAGTACAATAGTAGGAAAGCTTTAAGACACCACATACAATTGCATCTTTGACAGACTGCTTTGTCATTACACGCACCCTGTCACTGTGAACTGGCCTATCAATCATCTTGTAACAGTTAACATCCTTCGCATTTTATTTAATTTAACTTCCTACCATATGGGAAATAAAAGAGTTCTGATCTGCCAGTCGGTGGGTGTAAAGTACTTTGCCCACTCAGATGTATGCATGATGATCCATTTAAAAATTAATGGCCAAAAGGATGTTTATAAAAGTTCACATTGTTGTTGCAGATGAAATATAACACAAATAACACACAGACACAGACACAGACACACACACACACATACACACACACACACACACACACACACACACACACATATATATATATATATATATATATATATACACACACACACGTTTACATATTAAAAAACAGACATACCTTTAACAATGAATGTCATGTCTGAGGACCCGCTGCTGCTTTTGATTATTAGTGTATACTGTCCAGAGTTTGTGGTTTTGATGTTTGTGATCTTTAGATCTCCAGTCTGATTGTTCAGTTGCAGTCTGTTTAAAAATGCCTCATCAGAACTAATCCACACTGAGATCTCACTGGACTCGCTGGAGATTTTAGCTATACGATTTCCATCAAACCTCCACTCAATTACATCATCGCTCTGTATTGCAATTAGACCGGAGTTTAGAGTGACTGAATCTCCCTCCATCACTGACACTGAATTTGGTCCATCAGTATCAGCACACACACCTGAAGAACAAACACAAAGTAAATACACAAACACAAATAGTAGTCAGAGATAAAAATTTAGCAATCATGATCCGTGTAAATCTCTTTGGATTAAAATGTATTATTATTATTATTATTATTATTATAAAACAATATTTCAAAAAAGCCTCAACTAAAACACAACTAAAAGGGTTCCAAACAAGTATAGCTTCTTTATCTGGCTGGCTGCAACGACTGTGTACGTTTGTAAGTTTGTTGAAAAAAACAAACAAACAAAAAAAAAAAAAAACAAGAAAAAGAATTAACTTTTTCTGTGTCTACATGATATTGTAACGGGACTCGATGGAAGTGTGAATAGATCCAAGTCGAGCTAGATCCATTGTGCAGATCGTAGTCAAGACAGGCAAGGTCAATCTACAACAAACAGTGTTATCCAGGGTAAACCAATAGCGTAATCCAGAAAACAGGCAGAACGTCAAAATACCAGTGAACAGTCCAAAGTAACAAACGAACAAGTCAATGAAACTAGACAAAACTATGGCAATGGAAACAAGGCAAAACTGTGACTATGAAACAAAACAAAAACCGTGGCAATAACAAAACAAGGCAATGAAAACAGGGAAAATGCTTGGTAGAGTCCGCACAGGCAAAACAATACTTCGCAAGGTCCTGTTTGGCATGGACCACCTTATATGGCTGCCAAACAGGAAGCAACCATAGAAGCAGCAGAGGAAGTGGTAACAGTCAGTCCATGGGTGAGGGGTCCCTCTGCTGGCGTGACATTACAGATATACTAACATATCAGGCTAAGCAATCGTTGTTGAACAATATTAAACTGCTCTCTACATCTTCTTAAGTGTTATCACATATTTATAGAAACACGGAAGGGAATGATAAATCATGAGTAAGGAAATGCATATTTACAGAGTGCAGAAAAAAAGCTAAAGTGTTGCAGCTATATTTAAAATCATAATAATAATAATAATTATAATAATAATAATAATAAATAAATAAAACCTTACCCATTGCGAGCAAGAGGAAAAGAAAGCGTATAAGTGAGCTCTTCATATTGATCTAAAGTTGCTTTAATGTAGACTATCCGTGGAGGTTTTAACGCCCTGTGAGTGTTTATCAGGGATCCGTTTCTGAGTGTCTTGTGAGTGTTTATCAGAGACCCTGGGCAATGGGCGTGCCATCTTTACAGTTTGCAATATTCAACTTTTCTTCAACTTTTTGTGCCTTGAAGGAGACCTTTAAAAAGAGAGAGAGAGAGAGAGAGAGAGAGAGAGAGAGAGAGAGAGAGAGAGAGAATTTTCAAACACCTTTATTTAACAAAACAAATGCTCACATAAAACAGTTTTCACAAAGGCCCATCATTTTATAAAAAAGATGCAAAATGAAGTTCATTTTCAAATATAGAACATAAAGCTCCTCTATGACACCATATTTTTTCAAAAACATTTAAAGAGTCCATAGCTTTATAAAAACGAAAATCAATTAAAAGCATCGATTTTATCATAGCGGTAAACACCTTTTCAACAGTACATTCAAAATTCTGCTCAATTTTATCCCGCCTACTGATGTAAATGGCCATTTTGGCTGTACCCAAAAATGAAATTTACCAACTGGCATTCACTTTGACGTTTCTGAACATATTTAAAACCCAAAATAAAAGTATGCACAGAAAACTTCTCATTAAAACAATTAAAAAAAATTTAACAAAAAAGAAAAGAAATAAAAAAAAACACCGAACTGAAATTTCTGAACATTAACTGAACTTGTATGTAAAAGACCTGTACACTTGACTGCATCTGCCATCAATTAGACCATTATTGTATAGCAAATCAAAAAACAACAACAAACAAACAAACAACACAATGAATCTTCAAAAATGTCTTATTTATGACTTACACAAACCATCCAGTATGACGTGCTCCATGATGGAAACAGAATGCAGTCTTCTGCAGAAACATCAACCTGTCATAAAAATATACTACAAACAGTAAAATTGTGCAAAATATAATATTTTGTAAGAAATATGTCTACACAATATGTTACAACTGGATATTATTAATAGTAGTAACAGTATATATTGCAAATGTATTTTAGTATTATTATTACTATTTTTATATACTCTTCTCTCTCATATATCAAAAGGCTGTGGAATATGTTTGCACTACACATTCTATATGTATTCATACATTTCTTAATTTTATACAGTTTACATTTTGTTTTTGCATATTTCTTTTTGTTGTAGTATGGTTGTTGTTTGCCTCTATTTTCTGTTACGTCTTCTATCATAATTTTGAATTTGTCACATTATCAATATAAACTAAACCTATAACACAGCAGAACAACAGACACAATTACAAATAGTAAAATAAACATAAAGCAAACCATGTTTGACATATGTATCATGATAACATTTTAAATATCAGCAAGGACAGGAGGACTTTCTGTGTGGAGTTTGCATGTTTTCCCTGTGTTTGTGTGGGTTTACACAAAGACATGCAGGTTTGGTTAATTGAAGATTCTAAATTTCCCCCAGACGTGTGTGTAAAGACAGAAGCTGGTTTGAATGGCATACTACCATACAACTCCTACTCTATTGCAGTATGCTATGTGTATACTGTGAATAGTATGTGAATTTTCTGTATTTCTGTAATACCCGGATTACCTGCTACATTTGCTGAAATTTGATATATGCATCTGAAGAAGCGTGACTCAAGTGGAGAGGGGGAATAGTAATTATAAATGTAACAGCTGTGTATCTTGAAAAAAAAAAAAATCGTTTGTAGAACATAAATTGTACTTGTATCTCTATGGCATGTTTCTGATCAAATAAATTTAAATAAAACAAAATGACATCACCTTTATCTCTATAGTGCTTTATACAGTACAGATTGTTTCAAATATATTAAATAATAATAATAATAATAAATATATAAATAAATAATATGTATAAATAAAATTAGCATTTCAATTATGCAAACAGAATTCAATTTCCGTGTAAAGCAGCTCTAAAAAAAAATGGGGTGTATTTATCTAAGGACAAATAGACAAATTTGTTGGCAGAGGCTATTTACAATAACTCCACCCACCAATGACTTGCTGA
>NW_026129616.1:0-43452 GCF_022985175.1 Labeo rohita | reverse complement strand
TTTAACCCAGCATTTTTTAGAGTGCAGGAAGCAGGAAGCTTTTCTGTTGTCATATAACCAGAAAAACATCAGTCAGAAAAGATTCCTCTATTCATGACTGTCAAAATCATTTAAATACCACAATATCACATATTTCGATCTTTTTATAAAAGGCGAATTTGGCAACATTTCAGTTCAGTTCAGCATTTCAAAAGTTAATAAATGACCAAACAGAAAAAAGTTTGCTTCAAGAGTGAACAAAGCGGCGTCCATGCGTTTTGAAGTTAGTTTACTATTCAACAATTAAAATAACTGCTTAATGCAAAATATTCACACCCATCTGAAGTGTAAGGCTCTAAATTAAACTCCCCCCGATGCAGACGCTCTTACCAGGAGATGATTCGGGTCCCGTCGCCTTATCTTCACTGTATTTGTAAGATCGCAAGTCCATGAAAATGCGTTCTATAAAACGCGATTCACATCATCAAAACAATCTTAATATGTTTTTTTGACATTCTTTATAATCCATCGTGGTAGGAATATAAACTCACCAGGAGCCGAGCTGCTGCTCAGACATTCATCATTTATCTTTAGTTTCACTTTTGTTACGCTACGCCAGAGGTTCCCAAACCACCCAGGGGTGGCGCGGAGTTATGACAAGGGGGGTGCGGCAGGGCTACCCACCCAGCAAAAACTCGTCGAAAAGACGACAACGCCAGACGTCTAAACAACGTGAAAATTTGGTGGAAAAGTGAAAGACGAAAAGACGTCTATAAAAAGACGTCCAAATTACGTCTAAATGTGATTGTAAAGTTAAAGTTAAAAAGAAGTCTTTTTCAGGCCGAATTTCAACCGTAAATTCATGATTATATTTCTCATATTCAAAATAACACAATTCACAAGAGTACTAAAACATTTACTGACACATTAAATACATATTTCAAGTAAAAAACACTTTCCTGATCACAAATTAAGCCTGCATTTGATTAAACATACCGTAAAAACAGTAAAATTATAAAATATAACTATATGTTTTCTATATGAATACATTGTGAAAGGTAATTTATTCATGTGAACTACATTTTCATTATAATTACTCCAGTATTCAGTGTCACATGACCCTTCAGAAAACATTTTTTATATGATTTGCTGCTCAAGAAACATTTCTGATTATTATCAATGTGGAAAACAGTTGTGCTGCCCAATATTTTTTGTGTGGAAAACACATTTTCAGTATTCTTCAAATAGAACTTTCAAAGGAGCAGTATTTATTTGAAACTGATTTTTCAAAACAATAATCTTTGAAATACTGTAAATGTCTATAAAACAGGACAATGACCAATTCTAACCACATCAGAACATATTTCACCCAAAAAACGCAAATTTTGCCATTTATTACTTACTCTCATGTCACTCCAAATTTTTTTTTATGTGCGAATAAAAATGCAATGTTTTTTTTTGTGCATATAAACCATTCACATCACTTCATAAAATTAAGGTTAAACAACTGGAGTCATATGGATTACTTCAGTGCTGTCATTCTACCTTTCTGAGGCTCGAAAGTGGTAGTTGCATAAACTATGAAATAGAGGGACAGAAATTTCTCAGATTTCATTAAAAATGATCTACATTTATGTTTCAAAGATGACCAAAAGTTTTACAGGTTTGGAAAAACATGAAGGTGAGTGCTAAAATTTTTTGGTTTAAGTAACACATTAGTTAAACGGTTCCCTCAGAGGCATCAGTAGATCTCTGCCTGATCTCTGGTCTTCTGCTTCTTCTGCTCCTTCCACCATCCCAATCCTGGATTTTTGAGCCACGACATAAGTTTCCACTTTAAATGCTTTAGCCTGGCTGCTTTTTCTCTAGCATCTAAAATGAGAAAGAGAAGAACCAAAATGTAAATGTTAAAAACAAACAAACAAATATACAAAAGAGTGGGAACTGACTTACAGCATGAGAAATTCTAAAAAATTGTTTCAACACAGTTTTATGTCACTTCCTATATATGCATCGCAAATGTGGTACAATTAAAATTACTATGCAAGTACTAATAAAAATACAGCTGCTGCATTAAAGCATTAAAATGAATATCTCTTTTAATGCTATTTACAGTACATTATGAAAAATACTTTGTTACATGAATGTGCAAGATTTCAGCCATAAATAAACTGTAAATGTTTGCTAGATTAGACATTACCTGTCTAGTCATATATGTTTATGCTGAAATATGATATTGGTTTGTGTTTTAAAATCGGTCACGTCATTTTGTAGTGAATTATCTCTTAGGTTTTGAGCTTCAGAACTTCCTATAAGGGAACGTAGTGAGCATCGATGCCTCCTGGTTTTCACAGCTATTTAGGGAGCACACATTTCAGTGCACAGTAAAAATGTTGTAATTAAGGCATCCCTTAAAGGAGAAGTCCACTCCAAAACAAAGATTCACAGATAATGTACTCACCCCCCTTGTCATCCAAGATGTTCATGTCTTGCTTTCTTCAGTCGTTATTTTTTTTGAGGAAAACATTTCTGCATTTTTCTTCATATAATGGACTGATATGGTGCCCCGATTTTTAAATTCCATAATGCAGTTTAAATGCGGCTTCAAACGGTCTTCGTCTTGCCTTTCTCTCCCTGAACTCCGTGTATTCTGACTCAAGACAGTTAGGGTATGTCGAAAAACTCCAATCGTATTTTCTCCCTCAACTTGAAAAATAATTCCGAAATCATCCTACATTGCTGCAGAAGTACCGACCTAGTATTTGCAAAGTGAACATGCAAAGAAGATCAAACACCCTTAACAAAAAAGGTAAAACAGCAATATTGGTCGATTTTGAAGTTGAGGGAGAACATGAGATGGCAGTTTTTCAACATACCCTAACTGTCTTAAACCAGAACAAAACAGAGGTTGTGATGAGCAAGACAAGACGAGCATTAGAAATTAAAAAGTATATAAATCGTATTGTTTTTATTAAAATAACAAATTGTTATGCTAGATAAGACCCTTCTTCCTTGGCTGGGATCGTTTAGAACTGCATTTGGGTTCGTTTGAAGCTGCATTTAAACTGCATTTTGGAAGTTCAAAATCAGGGCACCATATCAGTCCTTTATATGGAGAAAAATGCTGAAATGTTTTCCTCAAAAAACATAACGACTGACAAAAGAAAGACATGAACATCTTGGATGACAAGGGGATGAGTACATTATTTGTAAATTGTTGTTCTGGAGGTGTAGTTCTACTATAACCACTTAGTAATGATCAAGGGACCTGAGAGACACACACCCATAGTTTAGGTAAATTTAAAGTTAAACTGAAGACCTTGATTAGTTTGTTCAGGCACACTGGACTAGGTTGGAGCAAAACGCTGCATGTAAGTGGACCTCGAGAGACAATGTAGAGATCTCCTGCAACATGTTCTAAACATGATAATTCAGAGAGGCAGGATGACTGCTAGATTGATGACTTACAACTCTGGTTTCCAGTCCTGGGCATTGAGGACCAAATTTCTGCAGAGTTTCTGGCGATCCTTGATCAGCTGATCAGGTCTGCTTAATTATTAGGGCCCGAGCACCGGTGGTGCGAGGAACCTCTTGGAATTGCTCCGTTTATTAGGGCCCGAGCACCGGTGGTGCGAGGACCCTATTGGAATTGCTCCGTTTATTATTATTAGGGCCCGAGCCCTAAAAGGGCGAAGGCCCTATTGTTTTTCTAAGGATTATTAGGGCCCGAGCCCTTAAAGGGCGAGATTTTTAGGGCCCGAGTACCGGTGGTGCGAGGACCCTATTGGAATTGCTCCGTTTATTAGGGCCCGAGCCCTGAAAGGGCGAGAGCCCTATTGTTTTTCTTAGGATTTTTTTTATTATTATTCTTATTATTATTTTTTGTCAAGGTTTTGGGGGGTTTTGGGGCCCTTAACATGCTCAAAAACTCTTGAAAATTGGCACACACCTTGGAATCTGCGGCCATTAGGGCCGGGCAGAGACTGGTACATGGGCGTGGCAAGGGGACTCTACAGCGCCCCCTGGAATATGGAGGGTCATATATCACACATACTTGCACTTACACATATGAAACTCAGTACACGTATAGAACTCATCAAGTTGAACAACTTTTGCACTCTATGTCATTAGCTAATCCCAACAGGAAGTTGGTTATTCTGGGTTTTGTCAAAAACGCATGCTCTGGAATTTGATATACTAGTCCTAGGTTTTTTACCCAATTGCCACCAAACTCGGTCAACCTGATCTCAAGACATTGGGGATGAAAAATTGTGAGGGGATTTTTGATATCTCGAACGGTTTGGCCGTGGCGAGGCGTTGAAATTATGGCGAGAAATGAGAAACAGGAAATGGCTAATAACTACTGCACACATTGTCTGATTCGGATGAAACTTCAGAGGTTTGTTTGTTGTATGATGCCGATCACATAGATGTGACTATTAGGAGTCAAAGTTATAGCGCCACCAACTGGCAACAGGAAGTGTGTCTCTTTTAAAAATGCTTTGATATCACATGGTTATTTTTACCCGATTTGCTTCAAACTTCATCAGAATAATGTCAAAACACGGCCGATCAGAATCTGTAAAGGGATCGTGGATACATTAAATGCTGTTGCCATGGCAACGTGTCAAATTTTAACATTTGTTTTCTCTAATTTTGGGGCACTTAATAAGCTTAGATTTTCATGAAACTCAACACACACATCAGTATTAATGATAGTTAGACACTGGCAAAAGCTCATAAATGGGCGTGGAGGAGGCGCTCTATAGCGCCACCTTTTGTCAAAAGTTGGGGGGTTAGTTTGAGCTACAGACACCAAACTCGGTATGTATATTGTTCTCATCAAGCCGGACAACTTTCTAATTTACATCCATTAGCTGCGACCAACAGGAAGTCTGCTATTTTGATTTGAATGTGGATTTTTGGAAAAATCAGGCTATAAACAAATTCATACTCCTCCAAGCAGGAATAAGTAGTTCACACCAAACTTTGTCAACATGATGCCAACATACTGAAGATGTTAAATTGCGAGCGGATTTGGGATATCTTGAACGGTTGATTTATAGTGATTTTTTAAATTAGCAGTAAAAAAACATAACCGTAATTTTAAAATGCAGCATCCAAACACTTCAAAAAAAAATTTTCATACATAGAACTAGTCATTCTGAGAAATAAATGCTTAGTTCCATCGATATAAAATAATCAACAAAAAATAGAAAATTAAAAAACTATTAAACATCTGATCTCACTCTAACTCTCTCACTCTAACTCTGTGTCGGGGGATGGGCTTAAGTCTGTGTATGTGTGTGTGTAAGTGTGACTGGGGGTAGTTGAGTGGCTGTGTGTGTGTGTGTGAGAGAGAGAGAGAGAGAGAGAGAGAGAGACAGAGTGCATTTAAAGTGCATTATCCTAACTCTTCACAACTTTTTACATATGAAAAACAAGTCATTCTAAGGAAATATGTTTATCATGTTTTCGGAGGCTGCAAAAACATTTGAAATATCACACTTGTAAACTAGCTGATGAAGACTGTAATACCAAGGATGAACACAAGATGACCTCATAGGATAAGGAATCTTTTCAACTCTAATCCTATCTCATTCTCATTGTGTCAGAATGACTTAAAAGCATTTTGATTTTAACCCTTTCATTGCTGTGACACTTCAATCCAAACTGGTACAGGGATACTGTTAATGCATGTGCCCGCTGGGCACCGTTTTTCTGATGGCACCAGGGTTGCGGATGCACTGGCGGCGAGGGCCCGTCTTCGCTGCTTGCAGCTATATTTTTCTTCTTCTTCTTCTTCTTTTCCAAAATGAATCAGATTTTTGAGGGCCTAAAAATGCCCGAAAAGTCATGAAACTTTGCACACGCATCAGAACTGGCGAAAATTTACATCTGATATGGGTTTCAGAAGTGGGTGTGGCAAAATGGCTCAATAGCGCCACCTATTCACTTTCAATGAAGTGCCCCTCCCGCTACATTTCACGTACATGTACGAAAATCGGTAGACATATGTAACACACCAATACCTACAAAAAAGTCTCCTGGTACGAAATCCAAATCCCAACAGGAAGTTAGTTATTTTAAATTTTCTCAGCAATTTTTGCGTCATTTTTGCCATTTCCAGGCCTCATACTTGAACGAACTCCTCCTACAGATTTATTCGGATCAACACCAAATTTGGGCAGTCTAATCTAAAGCCCTTTGTGACGTTAAATTGCGAAGATCTAGAGTTTTCGTTGGATGGCGTGTCCGTGGCGGCCTGTCAAATTTCGATGTTTCGCCCATGAAAAAGGAAGTTGTTATAACTCAGCCATACAATGTCTGATCAGCCCCAAACTTCACATGTTTGATAAGAGTCCAGTCCTGAACACATGTGCATGCTCATTTTCAGTTGTAGTCATAGCGCCACCTAATGGCAACAGGAAGTGACAAGTTTTATGCTGTGAGAAACTCCTCCTAGAGATTTAATGACATCAGTGTTATATGTGGTCAGTCTAATTTAAAGGCCTTTGCCATGATAAATTGTGAATATCTTGAATTTTCGTTGAAGGGCGTGTCCGTGGCGGCCTGACAAAGTTCGATGTTTCGCCATGGGAATAGAAGTTGTTGTAACTCAGCCATACAATGTCCGATCTGCCCCAAACTTCACATGTTCGATAAGAGTCCTGGCCTGAACATATCTAGAGGCCAATATTTAGTTATCATCATAGCGCCACCTGCTGGCAACAGGAAATGACTTGTTTTACACTAACTTAAACATGCAATATCTGATCTGCACCAAACTTCACATGTTTGGTAAGAGCACTGGCCTGAAGACACCTAAAGGCCAATATTCAGTTATAATCATAGCGCCACCTGTTGGCAGCAGGATATGTCATGTCTTACACTAGCTCAAGCATACCATGTTCAATCTGCACCAAACTTCAAATGTTTGATAAAAGTGCTGGCCTGAACACATCTACATGCCAATATTCAGCTGGCAGCAGGAAGTTCAGCACATATTAATGACTTTGACATATTCCTCCTATATTTTCTATATCAAAAACATACTGCCCACCGTTTACTGTTTTGTTAAAGCCACCGGTCGGCCCGGGTGCGAGGGCCCTTTCATCGCTGCTTGCAGCTTTAATTGGTGTTGGAGCTATCAACCCACTGAAAAATAAGAAGCAATATGAAGTCACAGATGCATTTTATTTATTCTTGTTAGTCTTACTATATCTTAAAATAAGTTATCATTACCTTGTGTTTTATTGATGATTTTCAGTCTCTGAAACAGAAAAGTTCTATTCGTTATGAATGGCATCATACCAGTTTTAACACTGTGAGCAAAATGCACACAACATACGACACAATACAACAGAACCTATTATAATCAGTGATGCTGTCTATACTGGATGAGGAATGGCACAAAACTACAAATCCCTGACAGCAAACTGATGCCGTGTTCTATTTACCATGTACTGACACAAAGTTCAAATGATTTTCAATGGTCGCTCTGGTTTGCATCCAGCAAAGACAGACAATCAATGTCATTGTCAAAGGTAAAAAAAAAAAAATCTGTTTACGTTAATATTTTTAAGAGCTTCTTGCACTTTATTAGAATAAATGGACTAATATTTGTATCCCTTGTGTTACTAATGTTTGTGGTCAGTTTTGTTTACGTTTTTGAAATAAGTCTCTTATGTTCACCAAGAAAACTGCATTTATTTGATCATAAATAAAAACAGTAATGTTTATTATTACAATTTAAAATAACTGTTTTCTATGTGAATACATTGTAAAATGTAATTCGTCATAAATAGAATGCAGTAGCAGTTTACTGTCGGGGATTTATTGTGTCGTGCCAGGCCGCATCCAGTATAGACAGCATCAATGATTATAATGGGTTCTACTGTATTTTGTCGTGTCGTGCCACTCGCGTCCAGTACAGACACAGTGTAAGCATAATGATGCTGCAAAATCAGGTTAGATCACTTTTTAAAACATATTGAAATAGAAAACAGTTATTTAAAAATGGTAATTTCACAATATTACAGTTTTACTGTATTTTAATCAAATAAATACAGCAGTTGTTGCCATAAAAGACATTTCAAATACATGACAAATCTGACCCTTAAACTTTTGAATGGTAGTGTATGTTTAAGGTATTACTTACTAGTCATATGGTAGTCATAATGTCTAGAAATGTTGTTTTTCGACAGGAGATACGCTCCAACTCTGGTGCACTGCCATTAGAATGGAAGATTCTAGGAAGGAACACAAACAATCTGGAACATAAACAATCTGTCAACAATATTTATTATACAATGTCAGGTTTATTAGAAGTAAACTATAGCAAAGGTGAAATGCAGAAAAGAAAAATAAATAATATATAGAATATACAAAACAATACAGTTTAATAACAGAATTTACATTTTTAGGTTTACTTATTTAATGCTCATATACAATGTTACTTATGTTTGTATGTTAAAGTCCTTTTAAAATATCTAACAAGCAAACAAACATAAAAGTATATAGATATAATTTTGCAAAAGAAAATTACAGATGCATGGTGATATAGGCTAAATAAATTATGAAAGATACATATAAAGCAATTTAATAAGCTTTTTCTGATCACCTGTGTTTTTTTTATATCTCTCAGCAGCTCTCTTCAGAAATTTTCAAATCAGGAACTTTTCGTGTGTAGTAGAAGTTTTTTTCTGAAACTGCTGAAGTCACAGGACAAGTGAAATCAATATTTGTTTACCATGAAAGGTAAAAACATGCTTAAAGTACTTTCAGCTCATTTTCACGCTCCAGGTTAATTTTGTATCCGATTAACCGTATATTGCATACTTCCAGGTTAAATAAATTAGCTTACTTCCTTTCGTCCAATGAGAAATTGCCTGCAAAACCTTTATAAAAAAAAAAGCAAAACAGCAAATAACGTTAAATAAGATGACATTAAAAGCCCAGACTTTCATAAACAAGAGCTCAAGTCAATAGTTAACCTAACTTACCTCTTATAGTTAGCATTACAGTTCAGATGCTAACAGACTTTTTCTGAAGACAATAAACCATTTCTATAAAGTAAATATTCAACAGAAGTGTTTCATTTACATGAAAGAAAGTGTCAGGAACACATGTATGTACTATTTGTGTAATATTAGAGACTAAACTTACCTGAAATTTGTGAAAACAACAGTGGGAGACGTGTTTTGCTGTTCGACAGTTGAGTTTCCGCCCCATTTCCATGGCAACTCCTTCTGCTCCAGACTTGTCCAGAATGGTCAGTGTGCTCTCCCATTAAAGCAAGCAGATGTCACACAGAATATATAAATGTCATCATAAAGTAATATTATCTTATAAAATACATAATGTAAATGAAGTAAAACACTTACTTAAATACATATTTTAAATGAGATAAAACACTTAATTCTAGTATTTCCCTGTTAAAAGCGACCTCCACGTCAGCACTGCATAGCAATTAATATCTGTGAGAAAATTTATGATCATTTAGGGCGCACATCATATAAATATCATCAAGTAATATTATCTTATAAAATACATAATGTAAATGAAGTAAAACACTTACTTAAATACATATTTTAAATGAGATAAAACACTTAATTCTAGTATTTCCCTGTTAAAAGCGACCTCCACCACTGCATAGCAATTCAGATCTATGAGAAATGTTTAGGTGCACACAGCATATTAATATCATCATAAAGTAATATTACACATAATGTAAACGAAGTAAAACACTTACTTTTGGCATTTTCCTTGATAAAACCAACTTTCCCATCTGCTCCGCATTGTGATTGAAAGAAAATATCTCTCTGAGTAAAAGTTTAGGGGAGAACAACACATAAATATCACTATAAATCAATATGACGTTATAAAATACATATTTTAAATGACATAAAACATTTACTTCTAGTGTTTACCAGTTAAAAGCAACCTCCACCTCAGCACTGCATAGCAATTCAGATCTATGAGAAATGATTAGGTGCACACAGAATATTAATATCATCATACAGTAATATTACACATAATGTAAATGAAGAAAAACACTTTTCCTTGATAAAACCAACTTTCCCGTCTGCTCCGCGTTGTGATTGAAAGAAAATATCTCTCTGAGAAAAAGTTCAGGAGAGCACAACACAGAAATACCACTGTGAGAAACGTTTAGGTGCACACAACATATTAATGTGGTCGTAATTATTATACATAACGTAAATGAGGTAAAACACTGACTTTCTGTGTTTTCCTTGATAAAACTGTTCTGTATGCGCCGCATCGCGAGTGAAAGGAAGTAATGTTATCTCACAAAGAAAAAGTTTAGGGGTAACATTAATTGCACAGCGCTCTCGTCTGTTCCGCATGGCGAGTGGAAAAAAATGTCTTTGAGAAAAGTTTAGCGGCATACAGCACATTAATATCGTTATAAAACAATATGATATTACAAAACACATTTTGTGCGTAAGATTAAACACTTTATTTCGTTGTTTCCCGTCCTCATATGCTCCGCATCACGAGGAAAGAAAATGGCGTCTGGAAAAAATATTTCAAATGGGTGAGGCTCGCACACCAGGAAATGTCCCGGATGTGAATTACTACTAAATCCGACGGACCAAACGACCAATTTTCAACGTCGATTTTTGGGCTAAAAGAAGTCCATGATGGGCCGACTTGATTTAGCCCAAAAAACAACATCCAAATGATGTCTGGTTTTGGGTGGGTTAGCTCCAGCTCCAATCAGACACACATGAACCAGCTAATTAAGCTCTTACTAGGCATACTAGAAACCCCCTGGCAGATGTTTTGAGGCAAGTTGGAGCTAAACCAAGGACCAGGGCCGAGTTTGGGCATCCCTGTTTTTAACCTTTACAACTAGAAAAATGCAATGTCAGTTGAAATGTAAGAAAAGCAAACCTCTAGTGGATCTTGCCATTTTAATTTTTTATTTCACAACATGCTTAGAATCAGAATCAGAATCAGAATAAGAACAGCTTTATGGAACATTTAACTGTTCATAAGGTAGCAAACTTAAAGTCATGTAACAGAAGTTATGGCTGACCTATGTAATGTTACATATTTTAGAGTTTTTAGAATGTGAAAAGAATGTGAAAAATTATAGGGTGGGACTTGACTTTATTCATCCATGTATTAAATGTATAAATCCAAGGGTGGGGGTAAAGGAGTAAGTATCTTGGTGGATGGGACCTTAAGAGCAGAAAATGCACCTCTTTTATTTCTGATTGTGACTGTGTGTTTTGGGTTTTATATGCCATTTTTTCTTGGATGAAAATGATGCTGTGGGGGATAAACCTAGTCTTTACAATGACACACACTGTGTATAAAGCCCTGCATATACTTTCCGTAAGTCACAGCAAACTCACACCTGTTTTATTTTTGAATGCATTTATAGTTACATTAATTACAATAAATTACATTATATAAGGAATAACCGATGATGTGCCATTAAATTATTAGAAAATCAGGCACACCCAAGGTGGTTTTGGACACATAAACACTCTTGCTGCAAAGATGTTTGCAATTTCTTTTTTTCTTTGAAGCTAGAAACTGCCACCATGTTTAAAAAATAATAATAATTTCAATACAGAAAAAAACAAATCAACTCATGTAAGTAAAACATTCTCAAGCTTACTGAAGGCAAGTAAACACTCCAAGTATTACTTACAAAAATATTAATACATATATTAATCAAAAATACAAATGAAATAATATTTTTTAAAAAAAGAATATTTTTAAAAATAGAATTTGTAGGTTTTTTGTTTGTTTGTTTGTTTTTTAGGTAGGTCTATATACAGGCTACTACAGAAATAGACTACAGGCATTTCGTAAGTAATAAATGTTAAAATAAAACACTGCAAAATCTTCACTGTATACATTAATAATGATTCTTATTACAGGTAATAAGTGATTCAGTCAAGAACTGTGAGTGATTTTCTCTTTTTCTTTTGTTGTTTGATTAATATTTATGAAGCGGTCTGCGGCTGCAGGTTTACGCTGTTGTCGCTTTAAGATCTGACACATAGACCAAATATTTTGACGCATCAGTGTTTCTCCCAACTGTTAAGTTTTATTTAAGACAAAACCGACTTCATTTACACAAATAGTTTCCAAGACGAGCATGTGTGTATCAATAACAGAACCTATTACAAGTGAAAGAAAACTTGGCATTAGCACACTGACTGAGGCGCGTTCTGTGATCGTGCTTTGAGTGTGTGTGCACACCGCTCTAAAGGGGAAATAAAAACCTTAATTAGCAGGGAGATACACTGAAAATTACATAATTAAATAACAACAAATCATTATGTGTGAGTGTGTGCCACCTGTCATAAAGCAAAAAGAAATATTTTAGGAATCTGCCAAAAAAATAAAACTAAAAACTTTGCCATTTATTAGGCAAATTAACAAGCTGAAACATCTAACATCTTTATTCACACATAAACAAAAAAAAAACAACAACATTATTTTGTATGACCTCCTTTGGCCTTGATAACAGCTTACAGCCTTGCTGGCACTGATTGTGTGTACTTTTATGTAACTGGACATCTGAATGAATGAATGAATGAATGCATGAATGCATGAGTGAATAAATGAATAAATAAATACTGTAATAAAGTGCTTTACTATTTTTCTGCCTTTCTTGTAAACAGTAAATTCAAAAAATCATGGATAACAACAATAATTTTATTTACCCATCAGAAATACTACTGTAAGTAAAGCGCTAACACATACTGAGATTAACCATTACAAAAACATAAAATTTTATTTTGGTAATCACAAATACAGTTATTTGAGGGCAAGTGTAGCACAAACCTTACATTAGGTGGTTGTCTTATAAATTCATGCACTGTGTGTGTCCATACATACGTGCACAAAATTAACAGAATATTTTGTACAATTTATTTATTTATTTATTGACTGATACTAACCTGTGAGAGATTGTGTTTCTCTCTAGCAGTTATCACAACAGCAGTAGCATGTCTGGACAGCACATCATCACTTGATAATGCATCATTCTACACAGGAGAAAAAATCTTAACTGTATAATAATTGCTTTATATAAAAGACTGTGGAATGACAGTAATAATACGTGGTTTCTTTGGGGAGGCATGAAGAACATGAGTCATCCAAAAGCCTGTTTGGAATGAGCTGTGTGGGATTCGAATCTGAAGTTTCATTCAGTACATCCTGTATTTCCAAGTTCTGAGGAGTCGCCAAAATGGAGTTAGTGCTTAAGCCAGAAAACACTGTTTCACCAGTGTCGAAAGCGTCAAAATCACTAAAATCTTCCACAGGAACCGGAAGAGAGGGTTGTAGATCCACAGTGTTTTACAATGTCGTTCCATTATCCGACCTGTTACTTGAGTTCCCTGCATCCTGAGCCACGCGAAACAACAATGCAAAACCACAATACTCAGTGAGTCACAGGGGGAAGTCCAGGGCTTATATAGAGCATCTGATTGGCTACAGGTGTTAGTGCAATCAGCGCAATGGGTGATGGGAGACGTAGTCCGGGGTGTAGTACAACAGTCTGTGTGATGTAAACTGTTCGTAAAATGTACAGGCGACCTCTGGTGGTGGGCAGACCATACAGGATTCATGACCGCCACCTCCGGGGGCACTGGTGCAGACTCGTGGTCAGACGAGACCTCTGGAGCAGACTTGTGGACAGACGAGACTTTTGGAGCAGACTTGTGGACAGACGAGACCTCTGGAGCAGACTTGTGGACAGACGAGACCTCTGAAGCAGACTTGTGGACAGACAAGACCTCTGGAGCACAGTGTGCAGCCCACACACACCAAATGGCAATCGCCATTGATGGAAGAGCAGCAGCGGATGGCAGGACTCTTTAATGGTTGGATTTAAAGGCGCTAATGCCACTGGGATGCTTGCAGCCCGCACAGACACTAGTGGTGGGTCCAGCACACTGGCCATCATGATAGGTTGTGACCTTGGAGTGTCAGACGAGACATGGTGAGGCTCTGGGAGGTCAGACGAGACGTGACTTGACTCTGGGCGACCAGCCGAGAGGTGACTTGACTCTGGAACAACAGCAGTAACTTGACTTGGTTCATGAAGATCAACTGTGACTTGACTTGGCTCATGGAGATCAGCTGCGACTTGACTTGGCTCATGGAGATCAGCTGTGACTTGACTTGGCTCATGAAGATCAGCTGTGACTTGACTTGGCTCAGGAATGACAGCTTTGACTTTGCTTGACTCAGGAACGACAGCTGTGACTTTGCTTGACTCAGGAACGACAGCTGTGACTTTGCTTGACTCGGGAACAACAGCTGTAACTTGACTGGACTTGGAAACAACAGCTGTAGCTTGATTTGACTTCACCACCATTTTGTGAACGGGCTCCGCTGTTGCCGCCATTACATGAGCGCGCTCCGGTGTGGCCGCCACTTCACGAGCATGACTCAACACCGGAGTATCGACCACCATACAAGAATGTCCCGGGTTCGCAGCTGACTTGACTTTGTGGTTGTCCCAACCGCAATGTCGTGTTCCTCATCCACGACCCCCACAGTAAAAGACGCGCTGAGAGTCAATAAAGCAAAATCCAAAAAAGCTGTGAGAGATGAACGCGGACCCTCGCGTCTGAGTACGGAACTGAGTGGTTGATTAAGGCCAAAGCAAAATACCTCTATCAGAATATAGTCCAGGAGGTCCGAATAGTTAGCGATGGCCAAAAAGATATGTTGCTCAAGTGATCGTGGGCCTTGTTTGAGTCTGAATAATATTTTGGTTGTGTCCATACCTGTAGAATGTCCGTTTGTAAAGCTGCTGGATCCTTGTGTGACCGAGTATTCTGTAACGTGGAGAGGGAGACGAGAGGCGAGCGGATCCAAATGCAAGCTTTTATTGAGACGAGACTGAGACATGGTGAAAACAGGCAGGGTCGGAACAATGGCAGACAGGTATATTCGGGCAAGACACAAGAATAGTCCGTGAAGCAGGGTTGATCAGCGGCGAACGTAATCCAGGGGGCGAGGCAAGGGGTATTTCCGAACAAACGAGCGAGTAGTCCAAAAGGCAGGCGGCGAGACAGACGAAACGAGAAGGCCAGGTGAGAAAACTAAACACAGAAAACCAGGGAACTAGGAAGACACAATACTCAGTGAGTCACAGGGGGAAGTCCGGGGCTTATATAGAGCGTCTGATTGGCTACAGGTGTTAGCGCAATCAGCGCGATGGGTGATGGGTGATGGGAGACGTAGTCCGGGGTGTAGTACAACAGTCTGCGTGATGTGAACTGTTCGTGAAATGTACAGGCGACCTCTGGTGGCGGGCAGACCGGACAGGATTCATGACAAGGCCCTTGGTGGATTTTTATCATTGTAGGGTTGTTGTGTACACATACTGCTAACACAAATTTAAGTTCAAACAACATGTAAAAGTAAATTTTGCATCCAATGTCCCCTTTAACTAATATAACCATATTTCTAAAGTGTTATCATTGTAATATTTCTGCCCTATTAGGTCCATGTTAGAAAAAAGGAAATTCTTTTTGGATAAACTGTTTTAATTAGCTGTATTGTACGGTGACCGGGAGGGGACACCTTCGGTTCACTTAAGTTTGTCGTGGCCACGAGATCATTTTGTCGAGGTAACGACATCCTTATGTCGTGGCCACGAGATGCTATGATGAGGGAACGACATCCATTTCTCGTGGCCACGAGTTTAATGCGTAAACAAACCTGCGTGACCATAGTAACCCGGGATTATCAGAGATAGATTTATTACCATTTTATTTTGAATTAAGGAATTATTATATTAATTATTATAGAAATTAATACAATATTAAATGATAATATTATGCAATGCTGTCTACGCGAATGTTGTCTGTGCCCGATGTAGACAGCATTCAAAAGAAGTTGATCATTAATAAATATTACATAAAGTATATCAAATAGTCCTACAAACATTTTATGCATCCCACAGTCTTGTAAGTCCATTAACTGATCCTCTTTTTTTTTGTAATATTTGTATCATTCCTTTGTATTCGTTATTTTTTTTACCTTAATTTCTCTTTACTTAAAGTTTTGAATGTAAATGATACAGTAAAAATTTGAATATGCTATATGACTGGGATTTTTACTGGAATGCAGTTTAAAGGTTGAATTTGACATATATTCTATTTTATTTCCTATATATTCACGTAGTTTCATTTGTAAATCATTTATCGTCACACACAATCAAAAGTTCTATCAAAACTTTATTGGCATAATTGTCGTTTACAGTATTTGCAAAATATAGCAAATACTAGCATATAGGGCCTACAGAACGTTAGGCAAAGCGAAACAAAATAAATATAAAATATAGCCACTTATAATTTAGTATTAGCCTATTATTATTATTATTATTATGGTTAGGCAAGGCAAGGCAAGGCAAGTTTATTTATATAGCACATTTCATAAACAGAGGTAATTCAAAGTGCTTTACATAAAAGGAAGTAGAATAATCATAAAAACAATAATCACAAAAAAGGAAGTAGAACAATCAAAAAAAAAAAAATCACAACAATAAAACAAAAAATGTAAATTGTAAAAAACAGATCGATATAATGATTTAAAAATTGATTTAAAATAAATTTAAGACAGTTAAAAACAGAAAATGATTATACATAATACGATCAGTTCGGACAAAGCACAGTGCTCATTCAGTAAATGCACAGCTAAACAGATGAGTTTTGAGTCTAGATTTAAATGTAGCTAATGTTTTAGCACATTTGATCTCTTCTGGAAGCTGGTTCCAACTGCGGGCAGCATAATAGCTAAAAGCGGATTCCCCTTGTTTTGTGTGAACCCTTGGTGTTTCTAACTGACTCGATCCTAATGATCTGAGTGGTCTGTTAGGTTTATATTCAGTGAGCATATCTGCAATGTATTTAGGTCCTAGGCCATTGAGTGATTTATAAATGAGTAAAAGTACTTTAAAATCAATTCTAAATATAACTGGAAGCCAGTGTAGGGACCTGAGGACTGGTGTGATATGCTCAGATTTTCTGGTTCTAGTCAGAATCCTGGCAGCAGCGTTCTGGATGAGCTGCAGCTGTCTAATGGTTTTCTTGGGAAGGCCAGTGAGGAGACCATTACAATAATCCACCCTGCTTGTGATAAAGGCATGAACAAGTTTCTCCAAGTCTTGACTGGAAACAAAACATCTAATTCTTGCAATGTTTTTGAGATGATAGTATGCTGGTTTAGTTACTGCTTTGACATGACTACTGAAACTAAGGTCTGACTCCAGAATCACACCAAGATTCCTGACTTGGTTTTTGGTTGTTTGACCCCTAGCATCAAGGTATGCATTCACCTTAAGAACTTCCTCTTTGCTTCCGAATGCAATGACTTCAGTTTTCTCCTTGTTTAACTGAAGGTTAAAAGTTCTGGCACATCCAACTAGGCTATTATTAACTGGTTAGGGCTAATTTTATTAATGCTTGACAATTATGCCAATAAAGTTTTGACTTTATGACTGTATTTATGCCCATGTGTGACGATAAATGAGTGTGTTTTCATTTACAAATTAAACTACGTGAATGATTCATTCCTCAGTAAAACACTAGTCTAATAATTAGACGAAACAAAATAATATAATTCAACCTTTAAACTGCATTCCAGTAAAAATCCCAGTCATATAACATATGTCGAGAATTTACAGTACGAGCAAGACACGTTGTAACACGTTATGTGTGTTTACCTTCTTGTAACTTCATGTGCTTAGGATAACTGGTCTTGGGTTGAACAAAGCTGATTTAAAAAGTTGTGCAAGCTTATTATTAAAATAAAATAGTGTGGTCTTGCAGCAGCGGCCTCTTTATTATAAACCAGACACGTTTTGACACTGAAATTTTTTTAAGAGCACAAGCTATTCCACAATGATTTCTTGACAAACCTTTCAAATGTTCCAAATAGCTACAAAAATCACGGCAGGCTTCACAAAAACAAGAAAGCTAATTTTAAGTTTTAAAAAGAAATATTAATTTAACGAATAGTCTAATTGTTCTAAGAGTGAGACTGTTATGCTCTTTGTAGAGGACTTCAAGTATGCTTTGACTTAGTTTCAAGTCTGCATGTAGCCTGAATATGACAATCAAATAAATTACAGGCTAATAGCTTATACCCAATGTTATTTCGATAAAACGAATTTAACTTTTATGTCAGACACATTTCAAAAAGGCCAATGATAGAAGATTGCATAGTTTCAGTCCTAAAACATTTTGTGATAATAAAAGTGTAGCTAACATGATCTTATTTACAATATACTCTATAAGGAAGTGTGGCATTTATGGTCTGAGATGAATATAAAAACAAATGTGTATGTGTTCTTAGATATTTGTCTGGGTCTCACAAGGAAATATCCGTTTTTGATCAGTAGATCTCTCATGAATGCAAACGAATGTGATGTTCTTTATTTAATCGAAAATAACTCAAAAATCAGAACAAAAAACCTGCTTATTATTATATACTTGATACATTTTTTCATTTATTTATCATTTAAACTAAACTAACATAACTATAAAATGTGTTA
Source organism: Labeo rohita (assembly GCF_022985175.1). Taxonomy (NCBI): domain Eukaryota; kingdom Metazoa; phylum Chordata; class Actinopteri; order Cypriniformes; family Cyprinidae; genus Labeo; species Labeo rohita. The sequence goes on along the minus strand of NW_026129616.1, from coordinate 24,908 downwards.
TATACAAATGTTTATACAAATAATGTCTGTACAGTAAAACACTCTTTTAAAGTAAAATACACATAGACCTATACACAGGCATAAGCTGGGGTTCAGGAAAACTGTTTAAGTGTTGTTTTAGGTATACAAAATCTGCCTGTCATGTCTGTTTATTTTCTTTAAACAGCAGTTTGGTTCCTTAGTTAAAATCAGCTAATAAAATGGTTGGGTATTGTTATCAAATATGTACATCCAGTTGTTGTAATGTTCATTTGTAGTCTCTAAAGAATAGTTAAGCTCATTACATTTTAAAAACCAAGTCATTTCATAACGTTGACGTCACGTCAGGTCGTCACGTGGGTCACCTGTCCCGTAAGACGTTCAAAGCACAAGACGTTCGGTTAGACGTTCGATTAGCCGGTCGTTCGGTCGATCGGTCGGTCGAATGCTTGATTTTGGCATGGAGTACGCGCCGTAGAGTGGATGTCGTTCCCTCATCATAGCATCTTGTGGCCACGACATAAGGATGTCGTTACCTCGACAAAATGATCTTGTGGCCACGACATAATATGACGTTCCCATGAGTTGATATGACATTCCCACGAATTAATATCTTCTGGCCACGACATAATATTACGTTCCCACGAGTTGATATGTCGTGGCCACGACAAACTTAAGTGAACCGAAGGTGTCCCCTCCTGGTCACCGTAGTATTGACATGGATTTATATACATTTCAATATCTGAAGTCTTCTCCACACAAAGTATACCTAAGCTATGCTGACTAATGTATTTACATGTGTTCTAAGCTGCTAACACTGGGGAAGACATTTTGCCAACTCTCTCACCAGAGGATATCTGAGATCTCTTTCCTGATCCTGAGCACTTCCTGTGGCGCAAAGCCATTTGGCTTTTGACTCATAAGGAAGAGCAGGTAATTAACTTCAAACACTTGTATTTTGGATATTTTTAATCTATTAGTGGGCATAATTTAAGTACAGATGATTTATATGTAAGTTAGTGTGGTTGAACAATAACATGTATACATAAATGTGAGACACTCTGTGAATAAAATGATAAATTACTTTGATTTGATGTATTTTATTGTGTTTTAGGGGCACATCATTCCTGTTGAAGTCCAAGGTTCATCAGCAGATGACAAACATACTAAAAGTTCAAAACAAGATGACCCCAGCACTTCAACGTTTTCCAAGTTACCCAGCCAAGAATATGTTCTCTTCACTGACAGTGAGCTACAACAGGTGAGACGCACATACTTTGAGCAGCAGCGTCTTGGAAAAAAGGGTGACGTCACCTTATCAGAGGAGCTATTCTGCCGGCTCATCCAAAATACCATGACAAACATGATATCAAGTGCAAGAGCATCTTTAGATGACTACAAATATCCCACTAAACATGAAGTTATTGCCATGGCAAAACGGTTAGTGAAATACTACGCTATGATAAAAGATAAGTCAAGTGGATCTAGGCATGAGTGGGTGAGTGACATCATTTACTTATTTAAAAAAAAAAAAAAAAAACATTGTTTTGCTGCTAACATCGTGTCAAAAATATTAATTGATGCTTTGTTCAGGACACTGTTGCCAAAAAGCTCCTGAAGCGACTTTCAAATATCCGAAGTCCCATGAAGGCCAAGCAGCCTCCTTCCAAAAGAGCACATCAGGACAGAGAACCTTCTGCTGCAGTGGCAAGTGACTATGATGCTGATTCCAGTGCTTCAACAGTCAATCTGTCACCACCTTCAAGATCAAGCACCCCATGGCAAGAAAATGACAGCGCTGATGAAGCATGTAAATACATTAAAATTTACTTTAAAACAAGGTGGCCAGACATGTCACTTCCCTGGGACATGTTCCGCCCAGGATTTCTAAATTGCCTAAAATAACTAGGTGTTGGTTGTTTGTGCTGCACTGATTGATTGTTGTATGGCAAGTACCGCCAGAGTGATTCGAAAGAGCCTGCTCTGCTCTCTTTTATGGATGTCATACAACGATTGATCGCACAGCACAAAAAACCAACACCTGTGTTTTTTTTTTTTTTTTTTTAGACAATTTAGAAAATCATGTGCAGAACGTGTCCCCAGAAAGTGGCACATCTGGTCACCTTACTTTATAATGTATTAGTGTGTTTAATAATAACATCTTATTTGGTAATATATGCAAGAAGAGTTGTCAAAAGATACCGGGTTCTGTACTTTCAGTAATGAAATTTTAAAAACGTCCATTTCCCGCTTATCACTGTAGCCAATCACATTCATGTCTGTTGAGCGCGTGAACACTATGGCCAATCAGCGATGTTTAAAAGTCGGCTCAACAGCGCTCAAATGTGAGCAGGAAATGGACGTTTTTAAAATTTCAGTACCGAAAGTACCGAACTCGGTACCTATAAGATTCAGAATTGGAATTTAGTTCCTTTTAAAAGACTGTAGGAAGGATCACTCGCCCTGGTGGGCTGGTCAGAACCCAGGAAATCAGTCCACAACAGTTCTTTCCTTTAATTTCTTTACTGTACCATCAAGCATGTAATAGGTGTGGTCTGTACAGAGATAACAAAAACAATAAGTAAATAATATAGAGATCAAAACCAATAATTTGACATTCCAATAGCAGATAACACTACCATCAACACCAATGGAAAAAAGCGAAAGACCACAGCCCAATGAACCGGCAAAATCAGCATCCGCATAGGCCACCCAACCACGCAATCCTCATCCACACACCCATGCCCGCAACACACGACAGGCCCACGAACCAGAAACGGCAACCATCTCCACCCAAAACATGAGAACAGTATAAGCAAAGCAGTACCAAAATCCCACCGCAAGTACACGACGTGCATGCAAACAGTCGCACAACCCAATCTCAACGCCAAGCATATATAAGCAAGAACAACTCACTTCCACAGGATGCACGCACACCCACCACACCCGGATTGGATCGGCCCGCATCTCCCCTCACAAACCACGCTGCGCACTCCCAAAATGGCGACAAGTCCTAAAGGGCAACAAGTCTCAAAGGGGCCGCGCACGCAAACCGCCTGTACAGTACCTTTTGACAACTCTATATGCAAGCCTAATTCTTCCTTATTTTTTTACATAGAATACATTCTTGAATTGTTGATTTTGTGCATCTTGTTCAGTAATTATATATTATTATAAGTATTTATATGCATATAATTAAATTAATTTAACTGCAACATTTAATATTAATTGGCCGTTCATATAACAATTATATGAATTATAAATAATAATAATTCCTATAATATGAATAATACATATTCAGCAGCAAATAAAAATTGTCTCTCAAATGATTTGACTAAACTGCTTTAATTCGCTCACAGCTGATTGGTCCAGTTGGGTTTGTGATCACTAACCCAGAATAAAACTGAAGCAGGGTAGCCATTTAAGCATAAGTTACCATCTTGTCTAACCCTGCTCAAAACCAGCCCACCTTCTGGAGCCCAAAAACACTCTCAGGTGTATAGTTGGAGATCCTTGATGTAAACACTCAACAGTGTCATCAAGCCAAAAAAGTTAGGAAAACAAAAAGTTCAATCTTTGTATGTTGACAGAGAGTTACACTGTGTGTCAAGGTCCATCAGCAACGGCTAACCAGATGAAGATGTGCAAATGTGTGTATAGATGATTGACTGTCATTCTTCATTCTTCTTCATATCTCATGTTTCATCTTGAGAACTAGTTTTACTTGTTCTGATGAAATGGTCTGATTAAAAGTGTTGTTTTTGTCTTCTGTCCTAACTTGTTTCTTTACTTGTTTTCATGTTATGTGATGAAGTGGGAAACATTAACATTTCAATGTTACTATTGTTTTAATATTCAGTAATACACACATTGGGTCTCATTCATTAAACAGGAGCAGAACAATTTTTTTTTTTTTGGTGTAAATCGTTCGTGAAGCCATTGTGATGTAAACTTTCTAATTCATGAAAATCTTTTCAAATTGTGATTTGGTACAAAAAAATGGACACTTGCTCCCTACCATGTGTAAATGTTAACACTACATTTTGATGCACTGGCATAATAATTACAATTATCATTTGCCCTTGCCCTCTTTTTGCCCTTTTTTTTGTTTGTTTGTTTGTTTGTTTTCTGCTGAGTTGCCTGTAAAACGCTGCACTCGTCACTGTCACTATTTACCCAGCCGTAAATAGAGGACAGGCGGAACAAATACTGATGTAACGTGGGGTTTGGAGTTTTGTTTCGTGTTCATGTTTTCATGTCTTTTATTGTGTATTTGATTCATTCTGTTTGTGTCTTGCTTTCCTTGACCTCTTGTATTCCTGCTATTTGTTCCCTTGTTTAATGTGTCATGTTCTCATTGGTTGGATTAGTCAGGTATCTGTTGGTCATGTGCCCCTCATTGTTTGCTATAAGTAGTCCTCATGTAGCCATTGTTCCTTGTCGTGTACTGCAGTGTGTACCTGCTGTTGGCGAGTTTGTGTATCTGTTCCTGTTTCAAGCCAAGTCTGTTTCAAGTCAAGTCTGTTAATGTCAAATTTGTTCGAGTCAAGTCTCTGTTTGGATTATGTTTGGATATTGGATTTCACTGTAAATAAACTGCACTTGGGTTCATCCACATTTCGCCTTCAGTGGACTTATTCGTTACAACTGACCAACCATGCTACTTGTACAATAACTGCCTACAACAATGGAGAAGTCAATATTACTGGTTACTGCTTTTTATATTTAGTAAAGTATTTTAAAGAATGAAATACTAGTAATACCTTGCCGTCATGGATATTCCAAATCTGTCACATTATGCTGTTGCAGGAAGCACGTGGGAGGCACGAAGAAGTGTAAACAGTCTTTAATAATTGAAACACAGGGGTGAATCAACAAGAACTGGCACAAACACACGTACACAACGAGTAGACCCCGACAGGGGAGAAACGAACAGACAGGAACTTAAATACAGGGTAATACAGGGGTAATTGGGGTGCACTGAATTATAATCAAACTAAACAGGGACAGGAACATGATACAGGTCAAAACATGACAAAACAGGTCCATGACAGGTCCACAAAATTCATCAAAATAGTAAAAGTAAAAAGACCAAAGAAAAAATTAGACCACTATACCCTTCTTTCTCGTCTGGAATATTGGATCAGCAATAAAAGGTTTAGATAAAGAAGACATACAAATGTGCAGAGGAGTAGGTCCCCAGTACTGGAATTGAGAAACATTGCTCTAGGAAATACTATTTGCAAACATATTTATTTTCACTTCTTTCCAGATGACACTCGGCTATATTTGCCTTTGAAAACTGGTGACACCATCCAGTTTTTGCTGGACTGCCTTTGAGGGCAAAAAATTGCTATCAATCAACTTTCTCCAGCTCAATAATGACAAAACTGAAATAATTATTTATAGTCCCACAAAATCTAGATTGCTTCATTAATAAGTTTGGTCATTGTTTTCCTTCGATTTCACTAGGCAAGAAATCTGTGTCATCCTTGACTCTGAGCTGTGTTCAGTCAACACTGTTAGACATTTCAAAGGGTTTTTACAGTAGCAAACCGTATTTAATTTACAGTTGCAAACTGTAGCTGTTTTACAGCCAAATACTATTAAAAAGGTCAAATTTAACAGTATACTACTGTGATTCATTCATTTTAATATAGATTTCAGTAGATTTTATAATTTTATATTAAATTCATTTAAATTTAATTTATTTTTACTCTACATAGGTACTACTGACATTCAATTAAAACAGACACAATAATTACAAAATATCAAATACTTTATTTAAAACAATGCATGTATAACACTTAAAAATACAGTCTTAAACTGCTGGAACAGTGCATCTTCACCTTGCGTCTTAGGATGTTTTGCAATGCATTATGTTGTATCCTCACAAATAATCTATAGGTAACAGAAACATAATGGAGAAAAAGACATGCAGCCAAAAAATACACAGCCATCTGCAAAACCCAGGGGCTGCTCCAAAACGTGGCCACCACCTTTGCTCACCATCCACTTTGTTAGTGACAGAAACGTCTTCTCTGAAAAACAAGTAGAAGAAATGGCACGCTTTTAAAAGGAAAACCCCACATAAAATACACAAACATCTCAAAACCATATTGTTTTCTTACCGTGAACTATTAGTGGTTGGGATGCTCGTCTTTCTTGATGCTTCACTACAGTTGCCTTTAAAACACAAACACAAAAAAAGCAATAAATCTTAAATTCCATTAATAATTATAACAAACTAATTTTAAAACTAGAAAGGCAGCAAACATATAACTTGTTTAACATATAGCTAACATAGGATTTTTTTTTTCTCAATAGGCTACTGGCCAACATTATACTAACACCTGAACAAAATTTCACATTCGTTAACCTAATGTTAATATAAGATAAGCGTTGCTCGTTGAAAATTATTTTAATTCAGTGACCTAATTTAATAAGCTGACAAACGCCGTTCGAACAGCGCAGTTTACTATAGTAAAGTTTGTCATGTTGACGGGTAAATATTACTAGGTTAAACTGGTGTGCAAAAATCTGACAAACACTCAGAGAAACGTAGATATATTTTTACCTTACTTGCTGGTCTTAATCTCTCGTAAGTTGCATCGACACACAGCGCGGAAGTTCTCCGGAACTCTTCCGCTCTCGCGGGTTCATCCCCGGGCAAACGCCGCGACTCTGCCCGCTGATTCAGCGTCTTCCTCGGACTCCAGTGGCGCGGCGCAGCGTGACTCGACAAAAAAAGACAATATAGAACCCATTAAATCTACAGTGGATGCTTACAGTACAGTAATGCCCCGGTATATTTCTGACTTACAGATGTACTTCAAGCACTCGCGCTGTGTCTGACATGAAGAACAAACGGATTTTCCAGTCATTACAAGCGATGCAACACATCCAGTGTGGTCTGTCCCAAGCTGTTGCGGCGTTGTAGACACGGTGAAGGGCAAATCGTGTCAATCCAAATATAATAAATGAGGAAAATAAAACGACCTCAATAGAATGCCGCTAATGAGGCCGTTACAGTAAATACAGTAGTATACTGCAATTTTAAAAAATACAGTAAGTCTCTGTATTTGGGGTCTGACGTCACAGAAAATTCCCATAATGCAATGGTTATTACAGTTATTTACTGCAAAGAGAATTTGCAGTACTATACTGGGTGATATACAGTTAATAACTAGAAATTACAGAGATGTCTAACAGTGAAACAAACTCTTCACTTCACTAGCTTCTGAATAACTGTTTGTTTTTAAAGCCCTCAATAGGCCCCATCATATAATAAAGATAGTAACCTTGCTCACTAATCTAGCAGATCTTTAAGATCTGTTGCTAAAGCACTTTTGCATGTCCCATGTCTCAAATTTAAAGATATAGCTTTTATAATCCCTCATCCTCCTCACCATATGTGGAATCAGCTCTCTCTTCACATTCACCTGGCACAGTCTCTCATGCTTTTAAATCTAGGATTAAAACTTTATATTGTTATTTTTATAACTTTATATAGTTGTATATTATGTGTTCTTTTGTTTTTGTCACAATTTACTTTGTTCAGCTCTTACTTTTACTTTTGCTATGTATAAGTGTGCTATATAAATACACTTTACTTAATAAAATAAAATAATTTAGCTGTAAGCCATTATATCATTCTCAGTACATAAACTGAGCCACAGTGATTTTTAAATGACATAATAATAATGAACCAATAAACGTACTAAACAATGACAAAAATAGTCTTTATACACACCTGGATGAATCCTAACTGTCACATATGGCAGTTGTGAAAACATTACAAATATCTTGGACTGACACTTGATACACTTTCAACATTGAAATCATGTTCACAAACTTGTAAAGCAACTTTTAAGTCAGGAAACAGCCAGTTTCCTGACAATAAACCCCTCATTTTATCTGACTGAATAACAAAGCAGATGAGAGTTTTGATAATGACTGTCATTCTTCTCATTCTCACATCTCTTCCTGGTGAAAGAAATTTCAGAGTTGCTGTTTAACACGACAATTCAGAGAAGGAAAAATACATGTACAAATACTGAGGTTTTAGTTTTCTTCATTTTTTTTCCCCTTTATGACTGTCATCTTATGATGTGTCATTGGTCACTTCGTGCTTCTTTAATGCTGTTCTAAAGTTGTTGTGATGATTTTCTTTGAGAAATCAGTGTATTTTACCATTAGTGTGTCTGTAATTCTCAAACAATATTTATCATGTGCTCTTTGAGAGAGAAACTATCACTTAGCATCAGCAGACAGTTTTCATGAAATATTGTGTCTATATGATAAAGTCAATGAAATTAAATCAGCAGCATTTCTACTTCATTAACATACCTACTTTAAACAGCAGAGTCACAGAAATGTAAATAATTCCCAAATAAAGAAAACTTGTACTGTGAAATGTGTTCATAAATGCATATAGGTTTATCAATTTTGGATTTAGATCTTGGAAAAGTAGGGCTGGATACCTTTATACCATAATAATGATTTATAATGAATTCACACATAATCTGCTTTCATGCATGTGCTGAAAACATCAGAATCTTAGAGAAGTATCAAAAGATTATTCAGAGACATAATCTGTTTTCTGAAAACCATGCCCATGCCTTTTATAAATTATACAAAATAAAGTTTTTGGAACATCTAAAATGCACAGAGTTTTGTGTAAGAGGTAGGTATAGGGAATGTCCCTATAAAGCATAGAAACCCAACGTGTGTGTGTATTCAGCTGTTTTTATATATATATATATAATTTTAATCAACAAATTTGAGGTATTAGTTTTGTTGTTTCTAATCGTTTTTTTTTTAATTGTATGCTTTAAATAATGTAATATATGTACACATATGATATATATAATCATATAACGCAAAAACATAGCTTAATTTACTGCTGTGCATATATGTACATATATTACAAATTGGAATTTCAAATATATATGAAATTACACCATTTAATATATGTGCCCCTGACCACAAAACCAGTCTTAAGTCGCTGGGCTATATTTGTAGCAATAACCAAAAATACATGGTATGGGTCAAAATGATTGATTTTTCTTTTATGGCAAAAATCATAATGGGCCGGTTGCACCAGCTAGACGTAAAAAAGCTGAGTGTAAGCCCTACGCTGGGCTTTGCAACGTACAACTTTACAATAAATATTTACACCTGTTGCACCAACTAAAACTACGACCAGGCGCAACTACGCCCGGCGTAGACGATGCACGTCCACGCAAACACATTCTCCCGCAGTGATAGTTGAAATGACATCGAGGCTGTAATGGCTACTACTAATTTAAAACTGATTTGCTCAAGACATCATAACAAGTGAAGCCACCGTGAAATAATTTCATTAACGAAATATTTCTTAATGTCCGTGTTTTTGTATCTGAGGTCTCCCTGCACATTCCCATGACATATTTCTTCAGACTAACACTAAAAATAAAGGCGACAGGTCAAGTAAAATATAACAAATGTAATACAATGCTTCTCTCTAGAGTTTTTTTTTTTTTCTTGCTATCGAGTTTATGTACTTTGTTTATGTTTATGTAATGTCTTTCCTGAGGTAAATGTGAATTTACATGACAATTGTGCATTTTAGCCTCTTGACATATTTCTGTGGCTGAAAAAACACATTTATTAATTGTAGAGTTTGTGATAGAATTGACAGAATTTGAAAGCTGATACTTTATTTCTGATTAAAAAGTAAGCACAAAACTTACTGCGATTATTGTTGATTAGACGAATTAAAGACGTTAAGTATTTCCAAGCATTTATACTGTAGCGCCGTGCAACTTCCCAGATGAAATAGGCAGGAGACGGAGATCCGGTTCAACAAACAGCCAAAGGCCTTTTTTTTATTTCCTAAACTTACAACCTAAAGCAAAGGGTATCAGGAGGCGTCCTAACTTCGCAAAACACAAGAAAACGCAGAGGGTTATTATCTTTATGTTTCTCCGTGAGCTCTCTTCCAGCTCCCCTTTTTCTCTTTCCTTCCACTCTGAATTGACCAATGCGCTCTTACTTTTCTTCTGTGCACCTCACCCTCCCCTAAACTACTCCCCCCAGATGCCTCCCCTCATAGCAGATAATAAAGTGAACATATTTATAACGAGGAGCAACCGGCCTCAGCGCCACAATACTGTCCCAGCAAGATGTTGAATAGAAATATTAAGGGAATAGGGGACAGTTATATACCGTTATCAGCATGGTAAAAGTAGATTCGTCTCTCATTGTCTCTGAGAGAATCTGTGCCATTAATGCCCCAGCAACATGCCCGTTTAGGGCCCGCGTGGGCCCACTGTGGGCAAAAAATCTAACCCGCGTGGGCAGCCCGCTGTGGGCCCCGATACCGGCGTGAAATGCGGGGCACGTGTGGGCCCCACACTATGGCGCCCGTGTGGGGCCTGAGTGGGACAGCCCAAAAGCAGAGTGGGCCCCCAATGGGGCCGACTGTGGGCCCATAAAGTGTGGGCATGCTGTGGGCTGGGTGTGGGCACTGTGGGGATAGTGTAGGCATGCTGTGGGCTGGGTGTGGGCACTGTGGGGATAGTGTGGGGGTGCTGTGGGCTGGGTGGGGGCACCTGTGAATGGCCATTGTGGCCTTAACAAATAACAACATTAGTTTGCTTTTACTTTGTACCTGCAAAATGCCACAATATTACTATTAATGCATATGCAGAATAACTGCACGCTGAAAGTAGAAGCAATAAATTAAGAGTCATAAATTTCAAATACTTTCATTTATTCACAGCCACGTAAAAAAAAAAAGCAGAAAACACTACTGTTTAAAAGTTTAGGGTCTGTAAGATTTGTCAGTGTTTTTGAAAGAACTCTCTTATGCTTAACAAAACTACATTTCTTATCATCAGCAGTCTTGAAAACTGTTGTGCTGCTTTATATTTTTGAGGAAACCATGATATATTTTTTCAGGAAATAGGATTGTAAAAACAATGTAAGTTTTTATCAATTTAATGCATCCTTGCTGAATAAAAATAATTTCTTTAACTTCTAAAATGTAAAAGTGTATTTCTTAGATTTAAAAAAAATAATAATAAAATACTGACCCCAAACTATTGAACAGTGGAATGTTTTAAATAGTGTTGTCACGATACTGGAATTTCTAACTTCGATACCATACCTTGAAAAATATCGATATTCGATACCATTTTCGATACCACGAAAACTGCCACAATATTAAGGGGGTACTTTTTTTTTTTTCATTTAAAGATACATATAACAAACCTAGAACATGACAATGAGGTATATTTTACATGAACAAAAATGTTTTAAGGTACCACACTGCTACTGCCCTGTTCAGCTTCTTAGCTTCATTTGAGTTTGCTTCATACGTTCTTTGCTGTTCAAATACAGCTGGTAGTGTAGGTTGTGAGCGTGTTGTTTTTGTTGCAGGTCGAGTCTTATCTTCTTTCTGGTGCCAAACTTTAATAAACTTTTTTTTGTTTTGTTTTGTTTTTTTAGACCACACTTTTAAAATGAACTGAACTATCTAACTAATCTTAGAACTTAAGCTAATGGTAACAGATATTTGTTAACATTAGTTGACATGAATAAACAACGAAAAATACTTCCAAAACATTTATTAATCTTAGTTAAAAGTTAATTTAAACTAACATTTACTAATACATGAACTAATTAAAATCCAAAGTTCTATCTGTTAATATTTTTTCATTGGACCAGAGCTAACATGATCCGTTGTCTTTTTATTACCTACCGTTATCAAATATTAAAATATACTGTAACTAATGCATTGCTCATCGTTCATAAATGCTGGTTAATACATTAAAATTATTTGATGAACAGATTTTAATGCCGGACTCACATATAACCACCGATCCACGCATGCAAACGTGCGTGCATCACACGCGAAAACAATGCTAAGTTGCTCACTGGATCGACATCAAGACAAATTGCAGAATTTAAGTAATTATTTTTTAAATAAAGTTAAATAAGCACAAGTTGATTTACATTAAATGTAGTAACAGAGCTACAGCAAGCGATTTTAGTGTTATAAATCCGTTTGTCCTTTGAAACTGCGTCTTCATGGAGAGTGCGGGTCATGGTTGCTTAGCAACGGCAGACGCCACTGGAGCGCAAGCTACAGAGCGCTTTGGAAAAGAGGAAAAATCGGTGCGCCTAGCGTTTTACACGCGTTTTTAGGCGCGATATGTGAACGGCCCCTTACCTTACGCTATTTAACCAGAGCGAATGAGACGAGACAGACACTGCGGTCACGTGTGGTGTTTGTCAACGCGCCTTTGGAGAGAAATGAATGTAACAGCTCCGCTAGTATCGGTATATCGATACTTTGGGAAATTAGTATTGGTACCGTTCAGTATCGATATTTATCGAAATATCGATATTTTTGACAACACTAGTTTTAAACAATTTTATAGGACAGAGCAATGATCAGTTATAACTAAATCAGAACGTTAAGTAGATTATAAATCAGTTCCCTAAGGGGCAACAGTAGAGCTCTGCCTGATCGCTGTTCTTCTGCTCTTTCCACCATCCCAGGTGTCTTATACTGCGGAGCCATTTTAATAGATGTTTCCATTTCAGATGCTGTGGCCAGCCTACTTTTTGTTCCATCATCTAAGTGAGAAAGAAAAGAACAATTAAAATGTATATATATATATATATATATATATATATATATATATATATATAAAAAAAAAAAAAAAAAACCTAAATAATACAACATTGTCTCAGTGTTTTTGGTCAATACTACGAAAGTCAGTGGCATCCACTGTTGTTTTCATTGTACAGACAAAAACAGTTGAAAAGTTTTTCTAAATCTTTTTTTTTTTTTTTTAAATGATGACAGTAAATGGTGACAGAACTTTAATTTTTGGAGGAAGGTGCACTTTAAGAAATTAGTAATGACTTTAACTTGATGCATGAATGTGCAGCTTTAAATAAACTTAAATGCACTTACATTACAAAAGATGCAGCGACCTGGTGGCTCTTTGTTTAGCTGAAGTTGACAAGCCAAAGGGTTTTTAAATACAACTTAAAAAGTATTAAGGTTTTGACTAATCACTGTTGAGAAGAGATGCAGGATCACTTCCTGAACCAACATCCGACAGAGTTCAGCTCCAACCTGTCCACACGCCTGCTTGGAAGTCTGTGGTAATCCTGAAGACCCTGATCAGCTGGTTCAGCTGTACATGATCGGGGCTGGAGCTAAACTTTGCACTCAAGACTAGATGGAAATCAGTACTCAAAAGAGAAAGAAGACAAACATTACATCAATGGTATAAAACAAACAATAAATCAAACAAACAAATAAATAAATAAATAAATAAATAACACTATGTACAATAATATCTGAGAATGTAAAAGGAAGAAAAAATAAATAAAAATAAGTTAAAGCATTACACAGGTTACAGTTAAACAGCCAGGAGAAATCAATATACATGAATATGCTACCTTAATATTATTTCCTGGGCTATATATATATATATATATATATATATATATATATATATTTTTTTTTTTTTTTTTTTACTTTCATTACATATTTTCATAATTGTTAAATTACTATTCCAGATGGCTGATTACATATGACAGTGATAATCTTTATGGCTACATACTGATTCACGAGTTTTGTTTGAGAGGCACCCGTACTGTACTCTAACGAGTCTCTCTCTCTCTCTCTCTTTCTCGGTGTACGCCACAGGTTGTTTAAGACGCAACTCCTACAAAGATAGTTTTGATATAATCGTATGATATATCATTTTAAGTAACAATAACATGACAGTAATATGGCTGTATCTTTGTAATAATCTTTAAGCAAATGTATATTGTTTGCGAAACTGTCCTAACGTTAACAGCTACCGGTCAGCGCGGAGAATTTACCGATGTCTATCAGTTATAAACAGATACATTAATGATATGTAACGAGATTTTATAAGCGTGTAGCCGAGGTATTGTATTGTGCTATATATAAATCCCCGTTTGCTATTTAAGACTTTAAAACACAGATTAGCTCCTTCTTGCTCGGCTATTACTAATTCATCGCGTAAACAGCAACAGAAAACGACAATAATCCACATTAACACCAAAATGGACGTAAACTAATTTAATTCAGTGAATTTAAGTGCAATTTTAAAGAATATATTACCTCAGAGATTAACGTTACCTCAGAAAACGGCTTTTTGGCCGTTATGACCGTTCGTCTTTTAAACAAGTGACAACAATACACTTGTAATCAAATTAATTCCTATTTATTAATTCACAACCATTTTGATGAATTTTAATAGAAAATTCGGAAATGACCCAAGAAATGTAAAATATTACGTTACCTGATTGAGTAGAGTCTGGGCGGTACCCAGCTAACAAATTTTTGTTCTGGGAACGTTTTGCAAACGTTCTGTTTTGGTTGTGGGAACGTTATTTGGAATGTCCCAAAAACGTGGAAATGTCCAGTTTGTTTAACGTTACTATAACGTTATTTAATGGTTAGCATAACGTTCCTACAACGTTCTTGCAACCTAAATTTAATTAAAAATATAACGTTCTATGAACGTTTATTTGGAACATTCCAAGAACGTTAAAATGTCCAGTTTGCTTAACGTTACTAGAACGTTATTTTATGGTTAGCATAATGTTCCTACAATGTTCTTGCAACCTAAATTTCATTAAAAATATAACGTTCTATGAACGTTTATTTGGAACATTCCAAGAACAATAAAATGTCCAGTTTGCTTAACGTTACTAGAACATTATTTTATTGTTAGCATAACATTCCTACAACATTACCTACATTTTACTAAAAATACAAAGTTCTAAAAACAATTATTTGGAACTTTACAAAGTATAGTTTAATAAAATGTTATTTTAAGATTAGCAGTGTTGCAACATCATCTTTCAACATCATTATTACAACATTCCAGATACAAGCACATTGCAGGCATTTCAGGTATTTTAATTAATAAAGATGCACACTTTCAAAAAAAAACTCATTAACAGATTAAACAGATTAGTAAAAATTGCCTATCATGTAAAAAAGTTTTACATTTAGTTTAATATTCATGACAAGGACAACTTCACAGGTAAACGTAAACTATCATATTAACATTTAATCAGTGAGAACTTCTGAATTGTGTGTGGATGCTGAAAAACTATCACTGCGGGAACTGTGGTCCATGGCCTGTCTCTTCACACTCCATCTGTAAAGTAAACAGATTGGCTGATGTTACAAATTGTGTTATTACAAAATGCTTATGAAGTCATTAGTGTGGCTATGCAAAACCATTTATTAGGATCTGTGCTGCAAGTTCTACAAAAATTTAATCACTCAAAAGTCAAATCCAGTTTACAAAAAAAGTTATACAATAGGACAGTTCAAGAAAACATTGTAAAAGAGTACACCCCAAAATGAAAACTCAGAAAATAAGGTAAATGCTGTCAAAATGCTGTAGATGCCAAACTCATTTGACTTTATACTCATTTGACTTGGCATACACTACTTTTAAAGACAACAGCAGCATTAAGAAAAACGTCTTCTGAAGCATCATCAGATTATAAAAAATATAAGCATTCAAATAATACATTTTCATCCAATCATTTTTAAAAAATATTTTAGGTAATCCTTAATCAGGGGTGGGGAATGCTGGAGGGCCACTCTCCAATCCTAATCAAACACACCTAAAAAAAGCTAATCAAGGTCTTCAGAATTACTAGGGCTACAGTCAGGTGAGGTGTTTTTTTCAAGGTTGGAGCTAAACTCTGCAGGAGTGTGGCCCTCCAGGATCAACAATCCCCATCCCTGGCTTAAATTAACAATTTATTCATCTTGATTTGTATACACATGCATACAACTGAAATATAGTCATAATAGGGTAGTTAAGTCAAATGCAGTTTCCATTTTATACCAATTTTAAACAGAAAAAAAACTCAAAATATTAACATTTAGAAGTTATCAATAAAGTTAACAAATGACAAATGTTGCCTTGTTACATGTAATTAGCTGATAAACTATCACTTGACCTCAATCAGGGGAGCAAATTCAGAGATAAAACATTTGAAATAAAAAAAAAAAATAGCTGCATGGATTTAAAAAAAATTAAATCTGCAGGGTCAAAAAGGAAATAGGAAAAAAGGAAGAGGAAGTTATTCATAAGTTGTTAGCTAATCCTTTAAATTGTATCAGTATTCTGAAACAAGACAAATAACAGATACTATAAGTAGCTATAAAACTACAATACAAAGTCATTGACACAATTACAAATTAAAACACATTATAAATGGCATTTATTATAAATTACAAATAAATATCTAGCCAAAATGAATTTACTTAAAACAAGTGAAACATGCATCTCTCACTGAGCACAAATACATGTTTTAATATTTGCGATGTAACACTAGTTTGTTAAACTATTATTTATTATGTAAGCAAGGCTTTATAGTTCACTCATGTCACTGGCCCTCCAAGACTATGTTTGGTGATGCCTGCTGTAAAGGGTCTACTTTTATTTGTGTACACCCACAATAAAAACAAAACATTGTGTCTTTGTAAAATAAAGAAAGCAAACAGAATATACTTTCAGACATCTTGGTTTCTGTGAACTTGTAGCATGATCGTGAAAATGAAACGAAACAGTGTATAATTGTCATGCAGTTTTTTTTTCCTTTAGAATTGATAATGTATTATTTAAACAAAACATTTTGTGTAGAACCATTTATTTTATTACTTTTGTCATGATTCTGGGTTTTGACTCACCCTTGACTCACGATGGGGAGCATACTTCAAGATGAAGTCTTCTAACACCTTAACTGGCACTTTTGGATGCATCTTTTGGCAAGCCTCTAGAAAGGAAAGTTTGGCATAATTTAAGAAACATGTTTAGTAAAATCTTCACAATTAATTTTGGGAAAAATTATGTGGACCTCAAAGAAAAAAAATCTACTTCATGACCCCCTTAAAAGAAATATTGGTAACAATTTCTATGAAGCCCCTATTTATAATACATTATAAGGGTATTTCTAAGGCATTATAATGGATGCATAACGCATTATAAAAAAAACTTATAATATGTTATATCTCATGAATAATCATAACAACAATTATAATACATTATAATATGAGTATTTCAGGTTATACCTTTTAAGATTATGATTATTTATAACACACAATGGACACCATATTAAATCTACTTAATTTATAATGGACTATATCATATTACATTTATTTTTTACATTATATTACATTTATTTTGATGGTCCCCTTAGTCTTATTTACTATAAGCTTAAACATACTCCTTAGAGTATTAGTAGACTTAGGTTAAGGTTAGGGTAGGTAGAAGGTTCACATACTTGCAAAGTTACTTTTAATATAATATAATAGTTTGTCTTTTGAGGAAACATCAAAATTTAGTGTTAGCTTATATTTAGCATACTACTAATAATGATTACTGCTAGCTGACATGGAGTAGCAGAGTTACTTATTAAAAGCTGTCTAAAAGGTACCATCAAAATAATCAAACTGATAATACAAATGTGTCATTACACATTCATCTGATCTGATGCCTGATCTTAGGGTTCTTTGGGAAATATTATTAGAATTACTTATAAATGGTCTTTGTATGCTTTAAGTAAAGTGACATGAGTAACATGGCAAGATATTAGACTCATAATACGTTATAACTATGAGGAGGTAATCATACTTTTAAAAACTATAACCACAAATAAGTAAAAAATATAATACATTAAAACTGTTCTTATGAATACTCAAGAGATGATATAACATATTATAAGGTTTTTTATAATGCCTTAAGAATACCATCATAATGTATTATAAATACGGGATTCATAGAAAGTGTTACCGAAATATTTCTTAAAAGAATAGGTGATGCTTGGTCTGAGTAATGTCTTTGTGTTAATTCTGTCAGTTAAAAATGTAATACTTACGAATGATCATGCCGCAATGTCCAGCTCTTCCCCCATTCCTTCCTTTAATGCTGTATTGACACCAAACACTGTTTGTTCTAACTGTTCGCAACACCATCCGGATGGCATCTCCAGGTGTTTTGCCTCCAAGGAGGCTTAGGTGATAAACCTACAAAAATATAATATAATGTATATACAGTGGTGGCCAAATTATTAGAACGCAAGTATTTTCAGCAGCTAAAAAAAATTGGTTTTAAGTCAGTTATTTCTATTTTTTGCTGCAGTGTGTCAGTTGGAAATATCAGTTTACATTAGTAATTGTAATAGTCCAGTGAGTCTGACAACAGTCAGTGCTCCACACAAAGATCTGATCTCATCATCATTGGGTCTGTCTGGAACGACTAGAGAAACAAAAACTGAGACAGACTAAATCCAGAAGAACTGGATTCTAAAGAATCCTACCTGCAAAGCTACCTGAAAAACTAGGCACAAGTGCACCTAGGGCAAAAGCTGCTTTAAAATCAAAGGATAGTCACACCAAATGTTAATTAAATTTAGTTAATAGAAGTTCAATGATAAAGAAGATCTATTTATGGCATTATTTTTGACAGCATCCTCATTTTACAGCATTTTCACACAAGTGTCTAAAACTTTTAACAGTACTGTAGCTCCGCAGGTAGGTCTCTTGAAGACGTTGCCACAGATCTTCTGGATTTAGTCTGTCTCGTTCTGTTTCTTCATGTCATTCCAGACAGACTGGATGATGATGAGATCAGATCTGTGTGGAGCAAACAAAAATCTCATTGGATTATTACAGTTAATGGCAAAATGAATGTTTGGAAATGTAAACTGATATTTTAAGCTGACACAGATAGAAATAACTGATTTAAAACCATCATCTGGTTTCATCTGGTTAAAATACAACTATTCTAGTAATATTGGCCACCACTTTATATATAATATACAGCAGCTATAACACAAGATTGTTGTACAATAACAGATGAGCGACAGCTTTAGTGATTATAAAGGAAGTGTTCTCACTTTCTAGGCTATAAGAATTTGAATAAATTCATTCATAGATTCACTCTCAAAATTACAGTGATTGACATAGCCATAACCATTAACAAAATTAAGACACACAAAAGAAGAAGAAGATTTTGATCATCAAAGATGAGTTTTAAGTAACGTAGACTAACCATGTTCCGTACACTTTTCGCCCTTTACTGCACGCCAATGACCACTCCTCCGTTGTTGAAAGCTAGACAAGCATGTTTGTGTGATCATTCTCTGGGAGAATACCTATTGCACAGTCAACACTTTGATTGATGTCTTTTGGACTAATAGTATTTGAGAAAAGTGGGGAAAAGTACCTCCTCCGCACGTGTACGGAAGATGATAAGCGTTAACGATGTTCCGTACAGGCTTACAATGGTGTTCCGTACAGCGCGCTAAACTCCATTTCATCGGCCAAAATGGACATTTAATGGATCAACAGTGAGCTGTTTATTTATTTTAACTGAAGAAAAGACAATTTAAATGAACAAGAAAGGTGAGTACCTTTTATTTGTTTAAAATTTAAGTTAATTGCTGCTTTAATAAGCTAGAGGACCATGCGGTTAGGCCTGATTGTGTCGTAATATTAATTATGGCATGTGTGTTAAGCATGAACCATGTGAAATTTTAGTGAATAACATTACCATATCTTTCTGAAAACAACAAAGAAGGGCAAACAATTTGCAATTTGCACAATTTGACATTTTAAAACATTTAACCCTTTCACTGGTGAGTTAAAAAAATTCTATCTGACCCCCCAGAGTGAGTTTTTTTTTTAGGCGACCATTATTTTAGAACGTTCACTTTATTGTTTCCATGGCGACGCGTCATGATTGACACCGCATCCACTACAGCGCTGTATGACAGACGTATCGCTTTTATTTCATTTTTCCTTTTTTATTATTAATTTACAGCACGTAAATTCACCAGTTTCTCCCGAAACACATGCAAGTAAATGTCTGGTGAAGTGGGAAAGGAATGGAGTGAATTATATCATTACTTACACTATGTGTATCTGATTTAAATCAAACACGTCGGCAAATTATACTTGAATGGATTGTTATTGCTGCTTCCATAGACATCCGTGTGTATTTTACAAACTCTAAATGTATTGTTTTACTAGTACTTATGTGTATTTAAATTCCTGAAACCTAAAATAAACGTTAAGTCATTGAAAACACTGCACAATTGTGATTATATGACAAGCGCAGCAAGCGTCTCTCTGTGGCTCAGCGCCAGCCAACGCGCGAAAACATAGTTTGAATTTGGCAGTTGCGTGATGTCACCGAACGTTCTAAATCCCATATGTGGGACGGTACTCCCAGGGGCACAGAAAATAGAATCCCATATGTGGGACCGTACCGCTCAAAGGGTTAATGATTGTAAAAAACAGAACATAGCGTCAAATGAACAGGATGCGGGTGTGTTTGTGTACGTTATGTGTATGTGTATGCGTGTGTGTGTGTGTGTGTATTTACAACTATTTACATTTAACACTAAACTGATTAAACTAACTAGAAATTAACCTGTTCATTTTCTGTGTACTATTTACATTGTGTGTGTAGGTGTGTGTTTTATGTGGACAAACAACATTTATGGCAAAGCCAGTCAGTGTCTGGCACTTCCTCCACCTCTGCACACTCCGGGTGGAACCACAGATGGCACAGGTCACACTGGACCCATTCATCAATGGCGTCTTTTCCTGAGCCAGGTGGGACCACTCTATGGCAGAGCGCGCAGTGTTCGCCATCATCTTCAGTTGGAGGAGTAACGTTTGTCAGCCTTTTTTGCCTTTTGGCCTCTTGAGCTTGTCTTTTTTCCTCCTTCTTCTTTGCCATCTCTTCCTTCCGCTTTCTCTTATTTCCTTCCTTTTCTTTCTCCTCAGATTCTTTTTCTACCAGCAGGTCAAAATACTCGTCGCTGGTAATGACACGGGCTGGCAGAGGAATGCGACGCCTCACCTTTTCTTTCCTCTCCAGGGCTGGACTCATGAGGACGTTAGCCAGACTCTCTGGAATTACACCTGCTGCCACCAGGTAATTTTTGGGAGCCACTTTATTGCAGGTGGGGCAAGGAGCGCTGGCTGAAAGAGTGGCAGGAGCGCTGGCTGAAAGAGTGGCAGGAGCGCTGGCTGGAGTGGCAGGAGCGCTGGCTGGAGTGGTTGACAGAGTGGCTGGAGTGGCCAAAGCAGTGGTGGGAGTGCTGGATGGTGTGGCATCTGCAGATGGGAGCACTCTCACCACCTAAGAATATAAAATGTATGTAAAACTAATTAGCACACTTTAAAAAAAATACAAGTAGTTTAGAGTATGAATTGTCATTGTATTAATGTCAAAATTACCTGGGTTGTGTCCACAGCAGCCCTGGACAGAGGAAAGATGCCAGTCTTGCGGAACCCAGCCTTAATGTTTTCAGCAGTGACAGCAGTGGGGTAAACGTGTTTGAGGAGTGCTGAAAACTGCTTCTTCCCCACAACAACATCCCCTCGCACCAGACCCATCCTGGAAGCCATGGTGGAGAAAGTGGTCTTCAGTGGGTTGAAGACTGCGATGTCAAGGGGCTGAAGAATATGTGTGGTGTGGGCAGGTAGGCAGAGAATTTCGATCTTGTTTTCCCTGCAGTACATGATAACATCTTTTGAGACATGTGTCTCGTGTTGGTCCATGATTAAAAGAAGTGGTCTCTCCTCAGGAGCGTATCTGATGAAATGGTGGAGCCATTTCAGGAAGAGCTCCGAGTCCATGTAGCCCTTTTCCTGGATGCCATAGAGGGCATTGGGGGGCCCATCCAGCCTACAGGCATTACTTGGGAGGCAGCCGGGGTAAATGATGAAGGGTGGAATGCTGTCCCCGGCTGCATTCACACAGCAGTGAACTGTGATGTGCTCCCTGGTTGTCTGCTGCTGCTGGTAGATGTGTTTCCTCCCAGTCTGGCACAGGACCTTCTCCCTGGACCGAGGCTTGTCTCCAAAGCCAGTCTCGTCACAGTTGAAGATCAGATGTGGCTTGTCCTCTAAACTGTGCTTCCCGTAGAGGGCCTTGAATAGATTGAAGAACGCTTCAATGGCCTCTGGTGTAGCACCATGGACTCTGGCTCGGTCCAGGGAATCCGCTGTTCGTGAGGCCAGTTCTGGATGGCGGGACTTAAATCTGGACCACCACACATCACTTGGCCCCTTCTCCATATTCACAGTGGTGGTCTCGGTGCGGCCACCCTCCTTAATGATCCCAGTAGCCAGCACTTTTACAAGGGATCTTGTCACTGGGAAGCCATGGTCTGCCATCCAAAAAATAAAAGAAACGAGAGCCTCTTCCTCTTCAGGTGACAGGGCCGAATTAGGGTGAGGATTGTGGGCATTTTTTTTTTTTTTTTGTAGTCCTGAAGAGTGGTATGGGGAATACCATATTTTTTTGCTGTCTCCCTCAAACTTGCCCCTGCCTTTACTTCCTCAACTGCCTCCTTTAAAGTTTCCTTTGAGTATTGTTTTTTCTTTCCTGACATCTTTCTTTCCCTTTTGCTTTACTCACTTTCCTTAGAATGTACAAGTTATATATTATTTAATTGTGACCTTTTTAATTTCAAGTTATTTTTATGTTGTTGTTGTTGTTGTTGTTTATGTTCACAAAGTTTGATGAAATTGTATGTCTTATGAAATTGTATGTCTTTATGAAATTATCTGATGAAATTAACTTGTATCTTATTAATGAAATTGTTTCTTATTAATTGAATTATCTTATTTATTAAATTATATATCTTATGAAATTGTGTATATATATTTATGAAGTTATCTTATGTATGAAATTAACTTATGAAATTGTAACATTATATCTTATGAAATTGTATATATCTTATGAATTTTAATTTTATTTATTAAATTATACGTTATCTTATGAAATTGTATGTTATGAAATTATCTTATTTACGAAATTGTATATCTTATGAAATTGTATAACATTAACGTTATGAAAATTGTATGAAATCGTGTTAAATAACTTATTTCTGAATATTCTATCAAGTTACGTTTTCATTTAAAGCATGTCGATTTAAAATGTTAAAACATTAAATTCATGTAAATTAAAGTTAACGCTAACTTAATTGGCCCTTTGTGAATATAAACAACATCACTGCGCGCAGGATGATGGGCAAACAGCGTTTTGCTGCTTGTTTCAGGCAGAGAGTGGCGCCAAGTGGTTATCGCCCACAATTGACGTTTAAATATTCCCATTTCAAAGCATTTATTTACCAAAAGGTAATTTATTTAACAATTTGTGATAACATAATATTCATTTCATAAAGCCTGTGATACTGTGAGATGCATAAATTAAATTGAAATGCACATTTTCGCTGCTCTAGTTGTCTCCCCTTCCAAGCGTCAGTTTCGCATTTAGCTTGCCCACCGTCCATTTTCAAGCGCAGAGGGCACACCTCGCAAACTTACTGAAATAGCACTGGAACAAATGGTGGGAGGGTCTCAGTTGTGATCGGAGGTGAAAGAGGGAGAAATGAAGAAGACACAGATATATAGTTTATGTATGACCCGGAAGTATTTATTTAGCGATTGGCGGTAAAAGGTAACCTGTACGGAACATCGTTGTGTACGGAACATGGTTAGTCTACGTTACCTGCACCGCTGCCACATTCAAGGGCGTTTCATCCTTTCCACTGATGTCGGTCTGTCTTCGTGCCCGTGTATAAAATCATTGTCGTTTATTATGTGATGGTACTGGCACATTTGTTATCCTTCCGCTTGCTAAGAAAAACATCTTCCCTCAGATGACTGTTTGTTTATCCGCAGCCATTACTCAGAATCTGCCGTTAGCGCGGGTGTTTAAATTTTGGTGCATGCGCAAAAGCGGTATTGTGACATTTGCACACGATCGCTCAAGTACTTTAATGAAATGTGTTTTAGTTCATTGATGATGAGAGCACATATGGACAAACAGTTACATGAAGTTTTTTCCCCAGAATACTGAATTGAAACAATAAAGTTAAGCAAAAATTAATTTTGTTATATGATTTACAATAAGCAGTATCTTTTAGGCATATATGGTTAATAAACTTGCATAAATTCAATATATACATTGGTAACAAACGGTCAAAACATAGAGTACCATATATAATTTTGATATATATTGTTAACATATATGGTCATATCATATAATACAATATACCATTTTAATATATATTGTAAACATATATGGTCATAACATGCAATATCATATAAAAGTTAACCATATATATACTTTCAATATATGTTTATATACAAATTGTACTATGGGAAATTCATATATGTTATAATCATATATCTACATATATCCAGAAGATGGATATATGTGATAATAATATATTGCCCTATATTTAACATATATGAGAGTAGCACTTCTGATATAGGGACATATATGTCATATATTACATTTCCGTATGGGCTTGCTGTCTATGGGAGGGTTATAGAGCTCTCAGATCTCATCAATAACATCTTAATTTATGTTATGAAGACAAACAAAGGTCTTACGGGTTTGAAACGACATGAAGGTGAGTAATTAATGACAAATTTTTTATTTTGGGTGAATTATCCCTTTAAAAGTCTACTTCAAATCATACTTTAGTCACATGCACTCTTTGTTACAAAGTTAATCTGAAGTGCTTTACTACAAATTACTACATTGCTACAAACAATACCTTCTATTTTGTAGAAATACATTCAGAAAGGAAATCGCAGCAGCATATTTCCATTCCTGTTGACGCATTGCGCCAGACCCACTTGGCAACTGCTGTCTTTTTTTCCACTTAATGTAGTTGTCTCGAAGTGACTTCCATCTTGCCCTGCACTCATTTTCTGTTAAGAGATAGAAATTAATGTTTATATTAATGTTTGTTTTACAGGTATCTGGCCACAGGAAATTCAGTCAGAACACTTGCCAGAGCACAGTGGCTAAAGCCATCAAGGACAC
>NW_026129615.1:0-43467 GCF_022985175.1 Labeo rohita | reverse complement strand
CAGTCAAAGAATTTCTGTGTCTGGTGGATTCCTTCAATTTGACACAACTAGTTTCAGGTCCTACTCATATAAAAGGTCATACACTTGGTCTGGTATTAACCTCTGGCTTTCATTTAATGAATCATGAGGTGTTAGAATCTGGAATTCTGGTTTTGTTTTATTTGAATCTCTGCAGCCACATTCTATTTCTCCACCCCCAGAGAGTTGTCATTTCATTTGCGTTATTACTTCTTCTACAGTTATGCAATTTGAAGAGATTTATGCTTCCACAAATCTCTCTCAATCTGCAGATGTATACATATGGAAAGAAAGATACAGACTGTACTGCATGTTATCCTGCTTATTTTGCTCAAAAGCAAGTCCATGTCATACTAATATGGTATACTTATAAACACAGGTCAAGAGCTGTTCGAACCACTAAACTTTGTGATGTTGCTTGTAAATGTTTGTTGGAACTATAGTTTCGGGAAATAATTAATTCCAAAAATGAATGCCAAATATGCTGGTAATGAAAGAATTTATCACTATGTTGACATTTCTTTAGTCAAAAACTGCATTGTATAAAATATATGTTTACTATTAAATTTTTTAACCAATGCTGCACAGGATGTATAAATACTAACATCAAAGCTTGTGAATCATAGTAGCAGCTTCAGGTTGATGTTCCAAAATGCTACTTACAGAGATTCCAAGATTTTTCCTACCTTTGGTTTGCTTTTGATTTCAACGTAGTGAATGCTTTAAGCTGGTGTATATAGTAATAGATTAGTACAATTAAATGTGAAGGAAGTATTTAATACAGACCTCAGCTGTGAGATGTAGGGCAGACACTGGAGGAATTCCTTCACTTCACTCTCTTCATCTGTCCAGTCTATCAGCTCTACTGGTTTCTTCTCTGCTTGAAGTTTGAGCAATGCTAGGAGGATGGAGCTCTTTCTCTCTGAGAGCTTTATTTTCCAGACTGCAGGAGCTGACTGATAAATTGGCTGTAATGCTGGAAAGGCACTCTTGCCTGTTTGAGTCTCATGGTCTTTCACATGTGAGTACAGATCCAGCAAAAAATCTGATTTCTCATAATTGACAGATGACGGCAGTATTCTCACAGCTGCTTCTATTGTCGTTTTCTGGTGGAGAGCAGCTTGAAGACACAAATCTAGTATAAATCTCTTTCTTTTGTTCCAGAGTTCAGGTGTTTCTGTCTGTGGTACAACAAATCTAGAAAAGAGTGTATAATTATTCTGAAGTTGTCTAACAATGAAATAACTCAATGAAAAAAAAATCATTTTAAATAATGTCAACAACCATTACTGGGATTTGTAATAAAAGTGTAATTACATACAAAAGTCTGCTGATATGACTATTTATACAACAGTTCTTTTTGGTCCTCGAATCTGATTGGCTGACAAGAGTGTGATATTAGAGTCCAACAGAACTCCAACAGCCATTTCTTTGTTTGCAACTGTATCACTCTGCTTGCTGTACTACTTACAGAGACCTTCATGGCGGACGCCCAAATCCAGTATAATTTTAGAAATATTACTGTTTTTGTGTCATGGAATGTAGTTTTAAGAGTTTTTTTTAGGCGAGAATGTACTTGTTTGTAGTTCAAATATGCAGTTTGTTTATAAAGATAACGTCTATTTGAAACGTTTACAGATGTGTTAGCGACCGTTCTGCGCTTATAACGCCACCAAGAGAAGACTCAACTCGGCCATATCTTCTGGAATGTACCACTGACTCTAATGTATCTTCACTCTGTTCGCACAGGGAGTCTGACAACAGCCTGTGCTCCATACAAAAATCTCACTGGATTATTATAATTAATGGCAAAATGAATGTTTAGAAATGTAAACTGATACTTCCTACTGACACTACAGCAAAAGACAGACTTTAACTGACTTTAAACCAAAATACTTGTGGTCTAAGACTTTTGCACATTACTGTATATAAATAATATATTTAATAATAGTGTTTAGTATTGAAAAAAGTGTGTGTGATGGTGATTTTAGTTGCACGGTTTCGCCTTTAGATGGTGACAAGAGTTTTTATGAGTGAGTCAGAAGTAAAGAAGGGACTTTGGTAGAGACTTTTATACTAAAAAGTTATAAAAGTTTTAAGCGGAAGTTATTTTTTAGCCTCAACAACAGCTTGACACAGCAAATGCACTGAGCAGCAAAATCACTCTTTACAGATAAAAGAATATTAACGTTACCACAAACATAACGCTTTCATAGAGCATATGAATAATGAATGCTCTATCAGATGCAGGTACATTAATCACACTCGCTCAGTCCATCTCTCTCTCCCATTATACTCATACATAATACTGTGAGATTTTAATGCAGTAATACAATAAGTTTTCAATGAAGCAACTCAACATTCCTTCGTTACTAGTTCTAATGTGATGTTTTGGAATTAGTAACAGAGGCTTGAGTTCAACTGTTCAACTGTCAAACTTTGATTTAAATCAGAAGAAAGTAGTTTTGCACAAAAGAAGGTTTTTAAAAACACTCTGTTGTTAATTTGTTTATTTACACACTCGTGCCATCGAACTGTTGTATAAACACAAAATCACACTCATAGACTTATGGCTTATGGCTTATGGATATGGCTGTGTCATGAATCCTGTCCGGTCTGCCCGCCACCAGAGGTCACTGTACAGTTCACATCACACAGACTGTTACACTACACCCCGGACTACGTTTCCCATCACCCATCACGCTGATTTACCCTCGCCTGCTTCACGGACTATTGTTGTGTCTTGCCCCTACATACCTGTTTGCTATTGTGTGATCCTGCTTGTTCGACTGTGTCATTGTCTCTCCCTACAAATAAAGCTTTGCATTTGGATCCACCCTGCCTCTTGTCTCCCTTTCCACGTTACAGGCTGTATATCGGCAAGCTGTGATTACCTATGGATGAATCACAGCCATGCTGATATACAGCCATATCTCAAGTTTACTTGTGTGATACTGCTCATGTAGAGTTTGGTTGAACAAAGAGAATATATATTTGCACACTGAAATTTACACTCCTCAGTTAGGACAAACTAAAACTTTAATTTCAGTGTGAATCATCCTTCTTTGTTGTTTGAACAGGTCTGTCCCATCATGCATACAGCAGTGCTTAAATGTACAAGAACTTGAGCATAGACAGTGCTTCTTAACAAAATCTACATTCATTGGCAGACAACTAAAACAACACCAATTTTATTTAATTCCCAAATTTTTCATTTTAGGTATTTTTTTAGCTTGGGACCTTGAAATACTAATTTCAAACAATAATATATAAAGACAGCCATGTTTATTGTAAATTAAATATTTTATTTTAAAATGTAAAATATTTGAATGTTTGAGTGGTATTTTCAATGAGAGTCTCACCTCAGTTGTGAGATGTGAGGCAGACATCGAAGGAATTCCTTTACTTCGATACTTTCATCTGCCCAGTCTCTCAACTCTACTGGTTTCTTCTCTTTTTGGAGTTTCAGCACTTTTTCGAGGAAGGAGCTCTTTCTCTGTGAGAGATCTATGATCCAGACATCAGGAGCTGACTTAAAAACTGGTCTTAAAGCTGAAAAGACACTCTTGCCTTTTTGACTTTCAAAGTCCTTCATATTTGACCACAGATCCAGCAGAAAATCTGATTTCTCATAATTAACAGATGACAGCAGTATCTTCACAGTTGCTTCTATTGTCTCTTTCTGGTGAAGAGCAGCTTGAAGACACACATCTAGTATAAATCTCTTTTGTTTGTTCCACAGTTGAGATGGTTCATTCTGTGGCTCAACAAATCTAGAAAAGAGTAAAAAATATTCTGTTAGAGACCATAAAGGAGAAGATATTGAAAAAAATATTAAAATGACAATACCATGCAAAAACAGCATGTTTTCATCTCAAATTATACAACGTTTAAGTCCTAATGTTAAATCTGATTTGCTGAGTGGCATTCCAAGAGTGTTGATGTACAGTCCAGAAGTGCTGGGACTCTTTTCACTGTCTGAATCACTTTGCTCATTTGTGTTTGCACAGAACGACTCTATGTCCATGTGTAAGTGGTGAGTAATTTTATTGATTAATTTTACTGAGGGAATTGCATGTGGTGGAGAGTGACATCACATTAAGTTTTTTATTTCTAAAAAGGGGAAATACTATATAATGTTCATTTTAACAGCAGAAAATAAGCACAAACAAATGACACAGTTTTGTGCTATTTGACAGTTTTGTGCTATTTAGACAACTGGCATGGACACAAACATTTTGGTCATATCTAAAGAAGGAAAGTGGCATAGTTTTGGTGATTATTTCTTTTTATGGGGTGCTAACTTCACAGAGGTTAAAAACCTTGCTGTTTTCTAGTTACTCCAGTAACTTCACAGAAATGGCCCAAGTTACAAGAGGGCCTTGTGCAGTTTTTTCCCTTTATATTCTGCTCAGTTTAACAGGCATATATTTCATGCTGACCTCAATCCAGAGATGTAGGGCAGACACTGGAGGAATCCTTTTACTTCACTCTCTTCTTCTGTCCAGTCTATCAGCTCTACTGGTTTCTTCTCTGTTTGGAGTTTCAGCACTTCTAGGAGGATGGAGCTCTTTCTCTCTGAGAGCTTGATTTTCCAAACTGCAGGAGCTGACTGATAAACTGGCTGTAATTCTGGAAGGACACTGGTGCCTGTTTGATTCTCATAGTCCATCATATGTGAATACAGATCCAGCAGGAAATCTGATTTCTCATAATTGGCAGGTGACAGCAGTATCTTCACAGTTGCTTCTATTGTCTCATTCTGCTGGAGAGCAGCTTGAAGACACAAATCTAGTATAAATCTCTTTATTTTTTTCCACAGTGGTACAGCAAATCTATAAAAGAGTGTAAAGATGTAAGCATTTCAAAGAATACTGTATATGCATTTGTATGTTTATGTTTTGGCTTTGGTTTTGAATTTATAGTACAAAGAAAAATAAATAAATATGAATAGAAATCAATAGAAATTATTAATTATAAAAACCCCATTTTTCTTGTGTATATATGGTATTTTTCCTAGTAAAATTGTTAACAGTACTTTCATACTTTAATATAATGTAATTATATTAATTAATTAATTAATTAATTATTAATTGTATTATAATATAATTATATAATGTAATATATACTTTAATAAGTATATATTACATTATTTCACACTTTCATACTGTACTTTCATATTTTAATATATTTAGATGGAGTTTTCTCATCCTTCTAAACAATTTTTGGTCACAAGAAATGTTTGACATAAGACTAAAAATGTTTACACATAATCCAAGATTCAAACAACTACTTTTTTGATGCTTTCTGTTGATTTGGACTTTCATAATATAGTATAGTGGTTCCCAACCACATTCCTGGAGGCCCCCTAACACTGCACATTTTGCATGTCTCCTTTGTCTGACACACCCACTTCAGGTCTTGGAATCTCTATTAATGAGCTGATGATTTGAATCAGGTGTGTTTGATTAAGGAGACATGGAAAACATGCTGTTGTGGGGGAGCCTCCAGGAACGTGGTTGGGAACCACTGTAGTACAACACCAAACTTGTTGACTATAAATGCCCCTGAGTCTGAAGTGTGGTAGAATGGTGGATGGTAGCAAAGTGGTGCTAGTAACATTCCAGAACATTCTTGCGATGTCTGATTTATGAACAAATGATTATTAGTTGTTCAATGAATCTTTCAGTCAAGTTTTTGGCCTGAACTGGTCTAACAACTGAATCACTCACTGAACTTATCTCTTTTTTTTAAAACTCATTTTCCTGCTTCCAGCACCACCACTATGACTATAACTAAATATAGGCATGTAGATATCTGTCACGTTGTGTGTGAGGAAGGGGCGAACGAAGACAAAGGTCAAAGATAACGTCTTTATTATATTCCACAGGTAATTCCAAAACAGGTAAATCCACAGGAGGAGGGTAAATACACACATACATTGACGAGACCAAACCCCAAACACTGAACAGAATGCAACTTATAGAGACAGGTGATAATGATGAACTTAAGTAAGGCACAGGTGATACAAAGTAAACTAAAGATGATTAAATGAGGACAGGAAAAAGGAACAGCCAAATATGGGCACAAGAGGGAGAAACCAAACTAAACAGTCCACAGGGGTGTGATATTACAGGGGGTGGGCGCCCTGGAGGCTAGTGCAGGGCAGACACAGGGCGGAGAGAAGGAAGGCCTCCAGGGTGGATGAGGGTGCTTAGGGAGCCATGGTGGGTCAGGGAGCTTGGGGAGCCATGGCGGAGCAGACAGCCCTGGAAGCCATGGCAGATCAGGGAGCTCGGCGAGCCATGGCGGAGCACACAGCCTGAGAGACCATGGCGGAGCAGAGATCTTGGGAAGCCATGGCGGATCAGGGAGCTCGGGGAGCCATGGTGGAGTAGACAGTTCAGAAAGCCATGGCGGATTAGGGAGCCCGGTAAGCCATGGCGGAGCAAACAGTTCGGGAGTAGTCATGGCGGAGTAGACAGGTCGGGAGGCCATGGCAGGTCAGGGAGCTCGGGGAGCCATGGTGGATGAGGGAGCTCGGGAAACCATGGCAGAGCACACAGTTCGGGAGGCCATGGCGGAGCACACAGTTCGGGAGGCCATGGCGGAGCAAGGAGCTTGGGGAGCCATGGCAGAGCACATAGTTTGGGAGGCCATGGCGGAGCAGCCAGTTTGGGAAGCCATGGTGAAGCAGGGAGCTCGGGGAGCCATGGCGGAGCACAAAGTCCGGGAGACCATGGCGGAGCAGAGAGCTCGGGGAGCCATGGTGGAGTAGACAGTTTGGGGAGCCATCGCGGAGTAGACAGTTCGGGAAGTCATGGCGGATCAGGGAGCTCGGGGAGCCATGGAGGAGCAGACAGTTCGGCAGTAGTCATGTTGGAGCAGACAGTTCGGGAGGCCATGGTAGAGCAGGCAGTTTGGGAAGCCATGGCGGATCAGGGAGCTCGGGGAGCCATGGAGGAGCAGACAGGTCGGGAAGCCATGGCGGATCAGGGAGCTCGGGGAGCCATGGCGGAGCACACAGTTTAGGGGGCCATGGCGGAGCAGGCAGTTTGGGAAGCCATGGCAGAGCAGGCAGTTCAGGCAGCCATGGCGGAGTAGGCAGTTCAGGCATATGGACCCTTCCCCCAAAAAAAATTTTCTTGAGGGAAATTAGGGTTCTACAAGCCTGGGAGAGTTAAGGAGGACCAGGCTCTGGAGGGCAATCTGGAGGAGCGGGTACTGGAGGGTGCTGTGGAGTCACAGGCTCTGGAGGGCGCTCTGGAGGCGCAGGCTCTAGAGGGTGCTCGGGAGGAGCGGGCTCTGGAGGGCGCTTGGGAGGAGCAGGTGCTCCACATGAGAAGCCGCCAGGCTTGAGCACGGAGCGGCGGTCGGCGGCCTTGTGCAGGCTCTGGAGGGAGCTCAGGAGGTGCTGGCACTGGAGGGTGCTCTGGAGGCGCGGGCTCTGGATGGCACTCTGGAGGGCTGGACAGGACCAGCGAAGATGTAGGACAGGACGGGACCAGCGGACACAAAGGAGGGCTGGATGGGACTAGCGGAGATGAAGGAAAAGGAGAGAGGATAGGGGCATCAAACCCCATGAGGAGCGCCAGGTCCATAATGTCCTCAATGATCATGTGGCTTGCCGCGCGGAGCGGCGGCCTTGAGCGGGCTCTGGAGGCGCTGGCACTGGAGGGCACTCTGGAGGCGCTGGCACTGGAGGGTGCTCTGGAAGCGCTGGCTCTGGACGGCACTCAGGAGGAGCGGGCTCTGGGCGACACTCTGGAGGGCTGGACGGAACCCATGGAGACGTAGGAGGGCTGGACGAGACCAGACCCCAAACACTGAACAGAATGCAACTTATAGAGACAGGTGATAACGATGAACTTAATTAAGACACAGGTGATACAAGGTCAACTAAAGATGACTAAATGAGGACAGGAAACAGTGTAAGAGTCAGACTATAATTTCTTACAACAGCAACGACCAAATATGGGCACAAGAGGGAGAAACCAAACTAAACAGTCCACATGGGTGTGACAATGTCTGCAGGCCAGGACTTTTATCAAGCATGTGAAGTTTGGTGCAGATTGAACATGGTATGTTTAAATTAGTGTAAAACATGTCTTTTTCTGTTGCCAGCAGGTGGGGCTATGATTATAACTCAATATTGAGTTATATATAAATACTGGACTCTTAGAAAACGTTATGTTTGGTGCAGACTGGACATGGCGAAACATCGAATTGGACATGGCGAAACTTTGAAATTTGTCAGGCTGCTACGGATACTTTAATGAAAACTCAAGACCTTTGCAATTTAACATTACAAAGGGCTTTAGCACAGACTGGCCAAATTTGGTGTCGATCTGATTAAATCTCTAGGAGGAATCTGTTAAAATACAACACCTAAAAATGTCAAAAACGGCACAAAATTTGATGAGAAAATGCTAAATAACTGACTTCCTTTTAAGTTTGAATTTCATACATGTATGCAAAACTATTTTCACCACTTCTGGTGTGTACAAAGTTTCCTGAGTTTTCGAGCATATTTAGGCCCTTGAAAATGCTATTCGTTTTGGAGAAGAAGAAGAAGAATAAGAAACTCCAATAGGGTCCACACACCGCGGTGCTTGTGCCCTAAAAACTGGCCAAACTGACACACTATAAATCAAATTCAAAGGGCAATTTGCCATTAGAGTCTCACCTCAGCTGTGAGATGTAGGGCAGACACTGAAGAAATCTTTTTATTACTATATCTTCATCTGTCCAGTCTATCAGCTCTACTGGTTTCTTCTCTGTTTGGAGTTTCAGCACTTCTTGGAGGATGGAGCTCTTTTCCTCTGAGAGCTTTATTCTCCAGACATCAGGAGTTGACTGATAAATTGGCTGTAATGCTGGAAGGACACTCCTGCCTGTTTGAATCTCATAGTCCTTTACATTTGACCACAGACCCAGCAGGAAATCACACTGAATTATATGATACGTGGGATTATCAAGATCAAAGGGCAAAGATGTGAGTCTGCACACAGATGTTAACAGATCAGTGTACTTTCCTCCAGTCTTTTCATCAAACTCTGATGCTGCAAAAATCAGACTCAGTAGAAACGGGAAAGGTTGCTCCTCACAGAAATAAAATCTGTGGAGACAAATGAAAAAATCTGTTAATGACTTTGGCAGGTGATTCCCATTATACAGGACTTCTACAGGTTTAAAGGGCTCATCGGATGCCCATTTTCCACAAGTTGATATGATTCAGCGCATTTCCTTCAAAAACGAAAGTAATGTTAACCCTCTGCATCTTCAGTGGCTCAGATGTTGGGAGTTAATGACGCCTGCTATGATCATTATTAAATCCAACAACAAAACACCTCAGTCACTCAATCTGAGACATTTTTGTCTTCTCCTGCACCAGAGTCGACACAATGGTGGTCAGACTGGTTACAGCTCACTTTGCTTATTTAGGACGGGTCTAAGGTAAGATGGTCATGTCAATCAACTATCATGGGAGCGGCCTTGATCGGTGTGATGTCACACAGGGGATATCAGTTATAAACATGAAAAAATGGGTGGATTTTTTTCATTATAGGGTGGTTGTGTACACACATTGCCGACACACATTTATGTTCAAAAAACACGTAAAAGTTTTGCATCCGATGACCTCTTTAATGACACTTTATTATTATGCTGCAATGCATGCTGTAATGACAGCAGATGAAGATTCATGTGTAGAGCAGCATTTTAAAGCTTAAAAAGTCACCTTCCAACAGGTCACCACTACTTTTCAAAGTATTTTACAAAAAAAAAAAAAACATGACATGGCTTGAATACTTCCCTCATTTCCTGTAGATCAGAAACACTGTATCCCTACATTTCCCTATTCTAGAAGTATTTAACTCTTAGGATTTAGTTAATAATAGGCTATGTCAGCGGTTTTCAAACTGGGGTCCATGGACCCTTGGAATAATGCATTTAATGTCAAATAATCAAAACGTAAACACTTAAAATCGGGCACTTATGTTTCTAAAAATATATTTCAGCATCGCCGAGTTTTTTTTATTTTAGGAAGAGGTCCACAGTGACAAGTACATTTTGTTTGTTTTCTTTATTTTACAAAAGTACAATGTTGCACTGTCATTTTGAAGGTACACAAATAAAATAGACAGTATTAAATTATGTCTTGCTCTTATCTGACAGATAAGAGCAATGTAAGGAATTAAAGTGTTCCTGCTGGTGCCTCCAGCGCACACAACATATCAGTTCTAGCATCATAACTTTTGGTGACTTGATTTAACTTGTCTGTTGTACAATATATAGGTTTTGCCCCTCAGCGTGAGGATTGCCACAACTTTTTTTGTGCATTTGCAGGATGCTGTTAATAGATATTTGAACACGAGAGAAGTACAAAGCTTTAATTACATAATTAATAGCCTAATAGTTTAGCAAACAAATGTTACACCGCATCTAACTATTCACTCATGGAAATGATTAATGCTCATCAGAGGTTTGTGAGCCCACTACGAGGTTAAGTTTTAATTTTGTTTTAAGTAAGTTTGTTATAGACACAGCATTTAAAATAAATATTGTTTGTAATGAATGGCACTATAATTAATTTTTCTTATACATATATATGCATTTATTTGTGTTCTGTTATGAATGACACTATATTTGAATGATTTGGAGTGAGGGAAAGTAAAATACAAGTTAGTGATTATAATTTTGTTTCCTAATGTTCCTTTTATTTAGATCTATCAGTATTTACATTATTTCTGAAAGTAATAGTAAAATGTGACTTACACACCAATGCAACTTAAGTTTTTTTTTTTTTCTCACCTGGTGCAACTTTTCTGGAAAATTTCATTATATTATGATAAAGAAAAATTTAATTATATTATGCTGCAGTATTTCATTATATTATACATATACAATGGGGACCATTTGCAGCAATAAAACAATCATATTATGTTCATTATTTGTATCTATCTCCTACCCACATTAAACTTTAGCCTTAAACACTGCTATAACTATGAGGGGTCCTTGGAAAATCCTATCCCCTGTAAGGGGTCCCTGGCTCCAAAAAGTTAAAAAACCCCTGGGCTATGTGATCACCAAATGTTTTAAGTATTTTTCTTTTGAAAACAAATGACTGAAACAATAGAACTATCTTCAGTAGCAATGTAAATGTTCAGATTTACAAAGAAAAGAAAGTATTCTTCTTGAAAGAACTAAAAAATGTTAGAAAACCGATTCCAATAATTTAGTCAAATTTGACACACACCGTAAATCAAACCCAGAGTGTATTTTGCCTTAAGAGTCTCACCTCAGCTGTGAGATGTAGGGAAGACACTGAAGGAATCTGTTTACTTCAGTATTGTCATCTGAAAAGTCCATCAGCTCTGCTGGTTTCTTCTCTGTTTGGAGTTTCAGTACTTCTTGGAAGATGGAGCTCTTTCTCTCTGAGAGCTTTATGATCCAGACATCAGGAGCTGACTGATAAATTGGTTGTAATGCTGGAATGACACTCCTGCCTGTTTGACTGTCATAGTTCTTCACATGTGAGTACAGATCCAGCAGGAAATCAGACTGAATTATATTATACTTGTAATCATCAAAATGCTTCTTATCAAAGGGGAAAGATGTGTAGCTGCACACAGACGTTAATCGTTCAGTGTAATTTTCTCTAGTGATTTTCTCAAACTCTGATGCCGCAGCAATCAGATTCAGTAGAAACTTGAAAGGTTTCTTCTCACAGAAAACAAAGGCATCAAATCTGTTGAGACACAAGTTCAAATACTCCATTAATGACTATGGTACTGTAGGTTATTTCTCATTATACAGGACATCTGCAGGTTTAATGACTGTAGATTTTTTATTTTCATTACAGTTAAATTTAATGACAGCACATATAAGGTCATATAAATGGTTGAAAGCTCACCTTCCAACAGATCACCACTACTTCCACTAAACCTTACTCTAAAATGTGTGCAGAGTTTGATGACAAGTTTTTAAATAAAAAAATCCCCACAACTTTTAACATTATTCTTTTTTGTTTGTTTGTTTGTTTTCTTTTCTCTTTTTTCTTTTTTTTTTTTTACTTATTTTTACATACTTTTTAAAGAATGTTTGGTATTTTTGGTACTTGGTAATTTTACATGTGTGGTACATGCAAAAGTAAATGTAATAGCTTCCTCTATCCCTCAGATCAAGGGTCACTTTGGTGTGCCAAGTGTCTGTTTTTGGAAAAGGCACTAGTCAGAGGAAAAAAAGCTCTGCAGGAATTTCATTGTTATATTGTCCTAAAATTATGACACTGAATCCACTGTATTGCTAGGTTGATCAGGTACATTTATCATTGTTCCTTTTCAAAATGTTGTGTAAAACACTCTTGGTGGGGAAACTCTGTATCTGTTTCCTCGCTCCAAACTGACATTGGACCCTGAGCCACATAAGCTGTCTTGATCTCTCAGGAAAGAATAACAGAGAGCTAAGTCTCGCTGAAGCTGGACCTCCCTCCAAGAAGGCACTTGCCTTCCAATCCCCTGTTCAACTCCTGTTGATGGATTCTGCCAATGCTAGGCCCATTATCCAAACATTGGTTCCTCTACAAAAGTGCAAAAGTGCAACCTGTCCTCATTAAAGGCAGTGCACGTGCCAGGCAAACAGAAACAGGGGAGCAGACATGTTGTCCTATGGCAGCATGTTTCCAGGGGAATGAAGACTCCACCCCCAGAGGTTGACCTATTTAACTCAATGACAACTCTCATTATTTTCCCAATATTTTTGTATGTCATCCAATTTGATTACATATCAAATTCAAATTCTGTGTGGCAACCACTATTGCAAATTATGCTCTCTTGGCTGCCCAGTTGTCAAATATGACCAGGTCGTTAAGTTTCTGAGGGGAGCCTGGTGAATGAATCCACCTTGTCCTCATACTGTTCCAACCTGGGACCTGAGCCCTCCATTTGAGTTGCTTCAGATGGCCGACTTGCTTTTCTTAAGACCGCCTCCTGTTGGTTTTAGTAAATGAGTGACTTGCAAGCACTTCCTACCTTGAGATTGGGCCTACCCTCTGTTTGAGCCATTTCAATCGGCCGACTTGCGTCCCCTGTTGCTTAAGGGGCCATTCACATATCGTGCCCAAAAACGTGTGGAAAACGCTAGGCGTGCTGATTTTTCCTCCTTTACAAAGCACTCTGTAGCTTGCGCTCCCGTGGCCTCTGCCGTTGCTAAGCAACCATGACCCGGACTCTTAATGAAGATGCAGAAGTTTCAAAGGACAAACGGATTTCCAGCACTAAAAATCACTTGCTGTAGCTCTGCTACTAAATTTATTTAAAAATGTACAGCTATGATCAGCTGTTTCTCAATCTTGGCTGAGCTTTCAATGTTGTTACTGGAAAGGATGGAGCCAATTGGTTGAATCTTGTCACATGACCCGTGGTGCGCTTGCGACATTCTGAAAAGTTGAGACGTTTTCATCTTGATGCGGTGTGGATGCGCCTGAAAAAACCGAGTGCATCGCACCGCCTGCCCGCCACGACTGCGCCGCTTCCGCTATGATCGCAGCTGCCGCGCATCTACATTTAAAATAACGAACTTGAGTGTGCAAAAGATGGGATATGTGAACGGTCCCTTAGACAGCCCTCCTGTTGACTTTATCGAATGGGGGACTTGCAAGCGCTTTCAGTAAGGGCTTCCTACCTGGAGTTTCGACCTTATGACTGCAAAGGCGTCCTCAAACCAAGACAAGGATAAGGTTGTCCTTCAAGCTTTTCTTAATTCAGAGGATGAGCATGGTGCTAATATTTTCTGCCCGGTCCGGGCCGTTAGAGTTTACAAAAAGTGCTCTGGCCAGTTTTAGCAACAAGAGCAACTCTTTCTATGCTTCAGAAAGTTCTAAAAGGCTGTCAGTTATGAAGCAGCATTTATCCCACTGGATAGTTGATGCTATACCACTGGCTTATGCCTGAGTGGGCTACAGTGCCCTTTCAGAGTGAGGGCCCACTCCACCAGGGGAATGGCCTCCTCCTGATATTGGTCCAGCGGGGTGTACATTGGAGTTATTTCTGTGGCAGTCCAGTCATGGTCTGTTATATTTCATGTTGTTATATTTTATAACCAGGATGTCCCTGCCCTTCAGGCATGGCTTTTTTAATCTGCCTAATCATCTTGTACCCCTGCTAGTTGGCAGGGCTATTTTTGTCAAGGAATCTGGCCTGGTGGTTTAGGTCTCACTGATTACAGTCCTGTTGTGCCCTAATTAGTCTTGGGTGCCCTAGGGTTGAGCTCCTACAGTGACTTTTCCTTCTGTGCTTATATACACTACCAATCAAAGTTTTTGAACAGAAAGATTTTTAACGTTTTTTAAAGAAGTCTCTTCTGCTCACCAAGCCTGCATTTATTTGATCCAAAGTAGAACAAAAACAGTACAATTTAGAAATATTTTTTTCTATTTAAAATAACTATTTTTTTATTTGAATATATTTTAAAATATAATTTTGATTTCAAATCTGAATTTTTAGCAACATTACTCCAGTCATATGATTCTTCAGAAATCATTCTAATATTCTGATTTGCTGCTCAGAAATATTTATTATAATTATTATTATTTTAAAAACAGCTGAGTAGATTTTTCAGGTTTCTTTGATGAATAGTAAGATCAGGCTTGGTGAGCAAAAGAGATTTCTTTAAAAAAAAACATAAAAAAATCTATTAAAAAAGCATTAAAAAAAAACTTTGACTGGTAGTGTAGTATGCTGCTATTGGACAATGTTCCTCAAAGTGTTTATAGCTGTGCCATAAACCTGCATGCAAGTCAGTTCTGTCGCTTATCAGTAGAAAGATTCTGATGAAATGGCACTCAGCACTGACTTAAATTGGCAGTCGGCCCCACCAGTTTTGGTTGGCTAAAATGCCATTTGTTCATGCAGCTCCACAAACAATAAAACATCAGGCTTCAGTATTCAAAGTAAACAGAATTTCCCCCCCAAAGTTCACTTGTCGCAATGCTTGTGCCAGGGAACTGAGGTTACGTTAGTAACTGGAGCATTTTATTTTAAGAACAAAAAGGTATTTTGCAAAACCTATTTCCATTTCACCATACTTCTTGCTATTGTAACTTTTTATTTTTTTACATTTATTTTTTTATTTAAGTCAGTTTACTTATATAAACTTTAAAAAAATAAGACACCAAGTGTCTTCGTTCAAAATATATCACAACTGTGCACATATTACAAAGGGATCTGAACATATTTAAGTTTGAATTCAGGTATATCATTGTCATGGTTAAGGCTTGAATGCTCCAACAGGTTAAGTTGCTAAAATGATTGGGCAACACAAAATCGAATAAGTCACTCCCATAGTGTATTATGCCATTAGTCTCACCTTAGTTGTGAGATGTAGGGCAGACACTGGAGGAACCCCTTCACTTCACTCTCTTCATATGTCCAGTCTATCAGCTCTACTGGTTTCTTCTCTGTTTGAAGTTTCAGCACTTCTAGGAGGATGGAGCTCTTTCTCTGTGACAGATCTATGATCCAGACATCAGGAGCTGACTGGTAAACTGGCTGTAATATTGGAAGGACACACTTGCCTTTCTGAGTCTCATAGTCCTTCACATGTGAATACAGATCTAGCAGGAAATCAGATTTCTCATAATTCACAGACGACAGGAGTATCTGCACAGTTGCTTCTATTGTCTCTTTTAGGTGAAGAGCAGCTTGAAGACACAAATCTATTATAAATATTTTTCTTTTTTTCTGCATTTGAGTTGATTCATTCTGTGGTGCAACAAATCTAGAAAAGAGTGAACATTATTCTGTTAGAGATCATAAAGAAAAGGTTATCAGAAAGACAAAAGGAAATGTTATTAGAAAAATAATTAAAATGACTATGATATGCTGCAACACTTTCTTAAATATAACCCAATACAGTCTAAGATCAACTTGAGAGAGGAGTTTTTTTTTAGGTTACTGCTAGTCTATGTAAAGGAAAAACTGAATAATCAGGACATTGGAATATTGGTGGTAGATTGTTTTATTCTAGTTCATGTTGCTTAATACTCATCTTAATTTTACCTCACCCATACAGCATATGTCAGTTCACTTTTTCATTGAAAGAATTGCATGACTTCAGACTGTAATAACCTGCACTGCTATGTAGCTCCTTTTTATGTGCACACCAAACAAATAACCTTTGAGTTGGTTAATTTT
The DNA here is from genome assembly GCF_022985175.1 of Labeo rohita. Classification (NCBI taxonomy): domain Eukaryota; kingdom Metazoa; phylum Chordata; class Actinopteri; order Cypriniformes; family Cyprinidae; genus Labeo; species Labeo rohita. Next base: position 27,256 of record NW_026129615.1, on the reverse strand, counting down.
TAAGTGTATCCATTTCAAACAGTCAAGTTATCAGACGAAATTGGTCTAACCACTGAATCATTCAACAAACTAAAGTAATTTAGAAATATTAAATAAATATTAGATAACCGATGCCAATAAAATTGGACAAACTGACATATATTATAAATTAAACCTTTTGTTTATTTGGCATTACAGTCCTACCTCAGCTGTGAGATGTAGGGCAGACACTGAAGGAATCCGTTTGTTTCTATATCAGCTGTATCATCTGGCCAGTCTATCAGCTCTAGTGGTTTCTTCTCTGTTTGAAGTTTCAGCTCTTCTAGGAGGATGGAAGGATGGCTTTTCCTCTCTGTGAGCTTCATGATCCACACTGGAATGATATAAAGAATGAAGCATTAACATTAGCAATTCAAAAAAGTGTTTTTATTGTTTTTAACTGTTTCTCATGTATCTCACCATCCACTGGTACTGGTGTCTCCTCACTAGATTGGCTGGTGATGTCCTCATAGACAGCAGAGACTCTGACTCTATAGCACGTGCTGTGAGGTAAAACTAAAGTACATTCACACTCAGGTCCTTGAGTTTGTACTGATGACCAGCCCTTCAGTCCTGCTTCTTTATACTCAACCATATAAAATAGCACTGGGCAATCTTCATCAGTTTCAGCCTTCAGCCAGGACAGTCTCAGAGTGTCTCTGTCAGGCTTATTCACTGAGGGTTGCCCAGGTGTTGCTGCAACAGCTGTCTTAAAATTCATGATCTTGCTAAAATTGCTCATAAAGTCCTGCTCAACAACTGAATACCTTAACTGATACTGATGGCCAGACTTCAGATCCGATATCATACAGATTTTCTTTGGAGTTTTGTCATCAAAAATTATCTGATTCCAAGATTTGTTGTTCTTTCCATCATCACCCAAAGCCCTGTACTCCACCACGTATCTCACATTGCCTTTGGTTTGTGCTTGATTCAGCATTAGGGACACACTGGTGTGTTGCATCTGAACAATTTGTGCAAGATTTGGTTTAATTCCAAGCTTCACATTTCTGCTCTCAATCCTTCCGTTATGATAAAACTGCACAGAGTATTCTGGACAATCATCATCAGGTACCAATGCAGCAATAAACTTGGTTTGCTCTGTATCTTCATTTGCCTCTTTGTCAGCAATAAACAGTTGTACATCAACCTTCTGATTGATGCAAACCAGCTTCAATGGCAGTGAATCATGTGATACAGTTTGATCAGAATCAATGTGCTGCCTCAGAGCAGTGAGGAATAAATCCTCAGAATCTGGAGAGAAAAGTTTGAGACACATCACCCTGGTAATCTGAGAGTGACTTATGACCTGCTGTAACTCTGCCTGTGATTTCACAACAGTAATATCTGCAGCTCTACAATCATTGAGAATCTTAATTTCAGTTTCTTTATTCTCCAGCCATTGAGTTGTTTTATCTTCACTGAATTGTGAATGGTCATGGGTTGCAAAGAGAACTTGTAGACTCTTCTCTTGTTCCTCTTGTGCCATGTGTGTAGACTTGCCAATTTCTGCAACTCTTCTGTGAAAATACGTCTTATATTCCTGCAAAAGACCTGCAAACTGTATTAGTTTGTCTTTCATGGCAGGAAACCACATAATCACCTTTACATTGATGTAGTCTGTTATCATGTCCTGACAGATCCTGATCCGTTTTCTCAGATGTTCCAGAATGTTCTCAGCTCTTTGCATCGAGTTCTCACTGACTCCACTCAGAGCAGCACACACAAAGCTCTTGTCCAGTTTCTTCAGAGGGTAGAGCCAGACCTTCAGAGGAACTGCTTTCTCACCTTTAGATCCAAGCACTGTTGGCAGAGATTCACAGATCTCCAGTGCCTCATTAAAAGACACTGGACTCTTCCAGTCACCCACATCACTGTACAGACTGCAGCAATAATAACTGCTGTTTGTTTTTTCTGTTTCAGTAAGACTTGAAAATACATTTCTTGTATTAGGGGTGGTGGTGATCTTCTTAAGAATATTTTCCATTTCTGCATGTCTCTCTGTGCTTATTCTCTCATTAGTATCATCAAAAACAAAGACAGCCTGAGCACCATAGCACACGCCAATGATCACATGCGTAGCTGTGGTTTCATTAATGACTGATGGGAAATTTACTTCTTGTAACAGTCTTTGGCTAATTAAGTCCAGTCTGGTGGTGATTCGGTAGTGTAGTGTAACTCTGTCCTGATGTTGAGACTGTTCTGGGTGGTTCAGAAAGGCTGCAGCTCCAGATAGCTTTGTAAGTGCAGATTTGCTTTTCTGTAGCAATGTACGGGAGATATCCAATGCTTTGAACCTCTCTTGGATGGAGTCCTGCTTTAAAATCTTAATGCATTTCTGTGGCCGAGGCAGAGACACCTTCATATAGGCAATTGTGTCCTCCTCTAACATGATATCTGTAAATATTCACATTTAAAATTATTTATTATGGTACATAACATTTAACTTCATTTAACAATGACAGTTTATCTTTTTGAATTATCCAAGGATCTTCAAGTCTGTTGATCCTATCAAAAAATTAGAACTATATGATGAATAGAGGTATAGGTTTGTTTACACAACAATGGAAATTCTGGCATTATTTACTCAGCTCCATTTCTTTCTACCCTTTTAGCACAAGTTTCAAGATTTAAATAACCCCAAAGCTCATTTTTTAATATTAATGCCACATTACTGAAAGGTTTTATATATTTATTTCACGCTGAAATATTTCTATCATTTTGTATTATTTTTGCAATTGGAGAATAAAATTGTTCAAATCTGGCTTAATCTGAGTTAATCAATATGCAAGACCCCCTTTAGAGGGGTCATGAACTGAGAAATCAGATTTTTTGTTTCAAAATCATTGACTGCTGTTTATGTGGCGGTTAATCAAGCCAGTGACTAAATGTTCAACTACACATTGTTTATCTTAGTAGTGTGAAAATAATCTGTTAAATTGTGATTAAATTATATACAGAAAGCAATCAAAGAACACTTCCTTTATGACTGCTGAAGCTATCAATCACAAGCAATTGGTGACTAAGTTCTGGACTTTCGCCAAAACTCCTGCTTTAAAGAAAATATCTACACACCACATTCTTATGTCAGTCATGGAAACTTTAATTTGACTGAAGTAGATATAAAAATAATACTACAATCTACACTCTCCACAATTTGTTAATCTTGTAACTATAATAGTAAAAACGTACTAAAAGTTTTAGAGAAAGCTGCATATGCAGTATGTTTTTACACATACACGAGAGTCCACAAGAACAGTATGTGTGTGCTGTACATGTACCATCCGATTTTTGTAAGGTCACACATGTTCATTAACTTGGTTTTGCTGGCCCAAGCCATTGTTTCATAGTAGAAAACGGAACTAAATAGTCAGAACAACAACAACATATTAGCGGAAACTGCAACAACAACAGATGGATACATTGACAAGCACTTGTGTGAGAGGGAGCAGCAACTTTAGTTTAAAACAGTACAAAGACATTTTTATTGATCATAACTTATGGAGAACAATAGAGCAGACGCTGGACAAAGATGAAGCTTTCTAGAAGGCATGTGTTGACCTCCTGTGTTCACATACATCACAAATGGACTATACTTAGGAAGGGTATTTGTACAACGAAGTATACTTAGGCCTTTATTTCATATGCAAAATTTAATGGGAGTTTACACTGATGTCTCACAGCAGACATCGCCCTAGGACCGTTTAAATCAGAGGGCTAAATTCAGAGTAGAAAATGGCCTTTTATTTCTAAATTATTTTATTTTTAAGTGACATTTTTTAATGTAAAAATCATACTAACATTATAAGTACACCTTGGGAAACTTTAAAAAACGAATAAAGGCATGCAGTTCATAACAGTTTAAAATGTGAAAGAACTGTGTAGTGACTTCTGATTTTAGTACTTTTGGTATTGCCACTCCAAATACTCACCTTGGAAGAATGAATTACTGTGACTGTTGTACAACATTCCAAGGTTCAAAGAGTGACCTAGAGCAGCCATCTCAATCACATCAGATGGGAAATCTGAAAATCAAAAACAGACATAAAAATAAACAATACAATAGACAATATAAACTAATTTGTAGAGTTACCAAACTGTATGATATTTACTCACCAATACAGTGGATTTCAAATCCTTTACACAAACGTTTTGCCTGCATGTCTCTTTCTTTCAAGGTCTGAAAATCAAATGTCAAACCAAATTAGTTTTTCTCAGTCGCTTTGGTGCATTTCTCACAACACTATTTACATTTGCACAACAGTTAATGCATTTCTCAAAATAATTAGTACAAACTGCAAAACCTAGTTGATAACCTGCAAAAGCGTGTCACTTGCTCAAAATGGATAGCTCATTCCTCAAAAGCAAGTATTCATGTCAATGAAAGTGTCAGTGTCATCAAGATGAAAAGTCCTGACACCATTGTTTATGAACAAGATAGTCAAATGGCTTTGTCATGTTTTCATTATAACAGTTTACTCTGTAAATTTCTTCCAATGCAAAAAAGTCAGATTTTGGTGACACTTCCTGAAAATGTTTAAGACAGCACTATATACTATTTGCACAGCCATTTAAAAACTACAGTAAAGTTAGACATTGCTGTATTTAGTGAGGTATCTGAGTACAAGACACTGAATATGTATGTTTCACATAGAAGACATTTTCAGGAAAAAAAAGATTTAAAAATTTTTATAAAATTTGCTTGACAGATTTTGACAACTAGTTTAACATTTTTGTATGTAATGACTAAAGCAATGAAATGAGGACTATTAGTTTTATATGGAATGACTATTCAGCATTCACAAGTTTAGTTAATTTTGACTGACATGACATAAGCAAAATATAAAACAGCAGAGAGTTGTATGAAAGCAATTGATGCATGTCCAAAAGCATTTGCAATTTGTTGGAGGAGAAACTGCTACTATGATGTGCACAAATTACTAAATTTTGTGGAGGTTGAAGTAAATGTTGTGCAAATGTAAATAGTGTTGTGAGAAATGCACCAAAGCGACTGAGAAAAACTGTAAAATTTTTTGAACATAAGTATTAATAATATGTCTATGTTCATGTTTAAACAGAAATATTAAAGTTATTCTAATGTTATTACCATCTCCAGTTCTGTCAATCTGGTTGTAAATGCATTGCTTTCTTTTTCGTTTTGTGGTAGATCAATAGCCTAAAAAAGACAGAGATAAATAAGCTGATAGATAAACAGAGATAGACAAACAGACAGACAGACAGACAGACAGACAGATAGATAGATAGATAGATAGATAGATAGATAGATAGATAGATAGATAGATAGATAGATAGATAGATAGATAGATAGATAGACAGACAAACAGACAGACAGACAGACAGACAGACAGATAGATAGATAGATAGATAGATAGACAAACAGACAGACAGACAGACAGACAGACAGATAGATAGATAGATAGATAGATAGATAGATAGATAGATAGATAGATAGATAGATAGATAGATAGATAGATAGACAGACAGACAGACAGACAGACAGACAGATAGATAGATAGACAAACAGACAGACAGACAGACAGACAGACAGACGATAGATAGATAGACAGACAGACAGACAGACAGATAGATAGATAGATAGATAGATAGACAGACAGACAGACGATAGATAGATAGATAGATAGATAGATAGATAGATAGACAGACAGATAGATAGATAGACAAACAGACAGACAGACAGATAGACAAACAGACAGACAGACAGATAGATAGATAGATAGATAGATAGATAGATAGATAGATAGATAGATAGATAGATAGATAGACAAACAGACAGACAGACAGATCGATAGATCGATAGATAGAAGGACAAACAGACAGACAGATAGATAGATAGCAAGATAGATAGATAGATAGATAGATACATAGATAGACACAGACAGACAGATATATAGATAGATAGATAGATAGATAGACAGACAGACAGACAGACAGATAGATCAATAGATCGATCGATAGATAGATAGATAGATAGATAGATAGATAGATAGATAGATAGATAGCAAGATAGATAGGTAGATAGGAAGATACATAGATAGATAGACAAACAGACAGACAGATATATAGATAGATAGATTAGATAGATAGATAGATACCTCCACCAGATTGTGTCTCTGCAGTGCTGGTACTGTGTAGTGCTGTCTGACGTGGGTCTCACAGTAAGAAACAGTGCAGGTCAAACAGGTTTTAACAGCTTTGAGCTTCATCTCAGTGCAGATATCACAGGGCACATCTTCAGGTCCAGCGTAGCAGTGAGCAGGAAGAGCAGGACTAAACCCTGCCTTCTGGAGTTCCTCAATCAGTTTCCCTAAAGCCAAATTTACGTTTAAAAGAGGGCGACTTCTGAACTTCTTTCTGCACTGAGGACAAGTGTAACTTTTTCCTTGAGTTGGTTCGCTCCAGTAGATCTCAATGCAGTGTTTGCAGTAACAGTGTCCACAGGGGATGGAAACTGGATTCTTGAAGACCTTTGTGCACACTGAGCATTTGTAGTGATCCTCTGTCAGCAGAGTGGCTGAAAGTGTGCTGTGGAAACATCTAAAAGTTATTACACTTTCAAACCTTTTACAATAAGAAAATAAGTACAAAAATGAGAAAGGAATAATGTACATCCAGCCGGTTGTTATCACAGAATAACCCCCGATCACAAAGTGGAGGAGCTTCCATGAAGAAAGCAGTTGCTAGCAAGCGACAAGTTTAAACTAGACAGACATTTATGGGATACAGCACAGTCATACAACTACTTACATTGCATTTCACCACATAAATAATTATGGTGACCAAAGATATTGATTTAAGATGAAGCTATAGCTGTGTTTGTATGAAAAAAGATACAGTAAGTCTGTGAAACCTGGATGAATTAAATAACTGTACATATAATAATTGATTTAAGTTTTACATTTTTATTATCTAACCAAACACAAAGCTTCTGTGAGGAAAACTGATCCTACCAAGCGTATAGCTACCCAGAAACCTGTGTTATCAGCTTTTACCTGTTGGTGAATAACACACCTCTGAATGTCGCAACTGACCAATCAGAATCGAGTATTCCACAGAGACATGTAATTAATTATTAATAAATATCAATAAATCAAACTAAGATAAGATTAGAGTGTATAGTGACAGTACATAAATATAACTATAGTACAAACTATTCATGATAACAAAATGAAACACTTGTGCTATGACCAAATATTAATTTCAAATATTAATTCAAAGTCCAGCTTTAACTAGATAATTTCTTTGCATTTAGAAGAGCTCAGATTTTAATCTAATCAAACATTATGCAACAGCATAACTGAATTGTTTTTTGAATACACATCAAACACAATGCATACATCATTTAGTTTCATACCTGTAATTCTGTATTCTGTCTCTTGACTGATCACTTTCCAGAAATTTGAAGGAAGGTGCTGGAAATGCTACTTCACGTGATTTTAAACTAAGAATAGGAAAGACAACAGGAGTTTAACAATGTACAAGAGACATGCTATGCAAACCAAGCATAGCTGTAACTAATATAGTATTTTTATTCATGATGCATTAAGCACACAATTTTTAACAGGCTAAGTTCTCATACTTCTCATTTTTTAACACAATCGGCCGATCCATTGACTGTTCACTTTTCAGAGATATATAGGAAGGTGCTGGAGATGCTGCTTCACATGATTTTAAACTTTAAGAATGGGAAAGACAACAGAAGTTTAACATTGTGCAAGAGACATGCTATGCAAAACAAGCATAGCTGTAACTAATAAATATTAACACATTAAGCACAAAGATTTTCAACAGAACAAATTCTCATACTTTTCATTTTTTAACACAATCGGCCTATCCATTGACTGATTGCTCTTTATAGACAGGAATGACGGTGCTGGAGATGGTGCCTCTTTTAATCTCAGACTATGAGAGTACACAAGATTATAAACAAATATCACAAAATAAACATGCAAAATACATAATATGACCCCACTTTTCCTTAATATCTTAAAAAAAATCTTCCTTTGTCTTCTTTTTTCAGAGTCAGAGAAAGTCAATATTTTAAAAAGAGATATGGGGAAACTACGTAAGTTTTAGTTGATAATAAGACAGCGTGCGTGCACATATATATCCCACCAAAGAATGTCTTATACCGTTTAACATCGTAAGGCTGAGTTCTGTCACTGAACACAACTGGTCGATCCATTGAACAGCTGCTTTTTAAAGAGAAGCATGAGGTTGAAGGAGATGGTGCCTCATCTGGTCTTTGACTGCCAAAATAAGATAGAAATATCAGTTTAAAATATAAGACAAAAATTATGTAAGGCAATGCATATTTGTTAATTATCCAAAAAGCATTAAGGACACCACATAAAACTAGCTAACAGAAAAAAATCTCATACTTTCCATACCCTATGCAACTACATTTCCATATTTTAACATAATTAATGCCTCATCAGGTCTCACTCTTTGATAGAATTGTTCTTTTATATGACATAATGAATTCTAACAGCCTGGAAACAAACATTAAGTTTACAAAATGACATGGATATACCATCTCACAGAATCTCATACCTTCTGTCCATGTAACTCTGTGCTCCCGCATCAGTGGGCACACCAGCTTCAACTCTGCTTACATGTCTAGTGTGAAACAGATAATACAACATGAAAAAGAATATACAATATAAAATACTTTGCAAAAGTTGCACAGTAACAGTGGATCACTTGTGAAAAACTTGGCAAACTTGGCATAATTGCTTCAAAATGCTTTTAAAAGAGTTTGAAAAGAGTCAAATCACTATTTACTGTGACTACTATTTGCCTTTAAAACAGAAACATTTCTTCTAGATATACTTCAGCTTACAGTCAGGGATTTTTGTAGGCATATAGTCCAATGCATGATTAAATAAAAAGGAACAGGTACTACCAACAATTTACTATGTAGACTGAAACACAGTCCTAACTTGAAACAGAAACAGCAATGCAGGCAGGTGTTTACAGACATGCTGTTCAAGCTCTTCTGGAGAAGCACAAAGAAACCTATAGCTGAGACAGTCACAGAAGACTTGCTGCCAAAAAACCTACCCCGAAGAAGGAGACAATGCCAAATGACTTAAGCTCAATGACACCACACAGCCAAAAATCATAAAGAACTATCTTGAGCAAAAAGAGAGCATGGAGTCCAGTAAGAGATGGCATGGTGGCCCCCACAAAGCAATGAGCTCAACATGCATGAGTAAGTGTTGGAATACTTGAAGAGACAGAAGCAACTGAAACAGAACTGCAGCTAATTCTAAAATGTTTGGAACAAAACTGTTCCTTAAAAAAATGTTGCTGAAATGTATGTTGAAAAACTGGAAACAAGCATTAAACCTTACAATGTGAAAAGGAAAAAATATATAAATAAATATATACACACACCATTTAATAAAATCGCATACCTTCTTAACAAGTTGTTCAGTCCTTCCTCTTCTAGAACAATCGGCCGATCCATTGACTGATCACTTTTCAGAGATATATAGGAAGGTGCAGGAGATGCTGCTTCACATGATTTTAAACTTTAAGAATGGGAAAGACAACAGAAGTTTAACATTGTGCAAGAGACATGCTATGCAAAACAAGCATGGTTGTAACTAATAAAATATATATTCATTTAACACTCTAAGCACAAAAATTTGAAACAGGATAAAATCTCATACTTTTCATTTTTTAACACAATCGGCCTATCCATTGACTGATTACTCTCCATAGACAGGAATGATGGTGCTGGAGATGGTGCCTCTTTTAATCTCAGACTATGAGAGTACACAAGATTATAAACAAATATCACAAAATAAACATGCAACATACATAATATGACCCCACTTTTCCTTAATATCTTTAAGTAAAATCATCCTTTCCTTTGTCTTCTTTTTTCAGAGTCACAGAAAGTCAATATTTTAAAAAGAGATGTGGGTAAACTACTTTAGTTTTAGTTGATAATAAGACAGCGTACAATAGCATACACACGTGACCCTGGACCACAAAATCTGTCATAAGGGTCAGTTTTTCGAAATTGAGATTTATACATCATCTGAAAGCTAAATAAATAAGCTTTCAATTGATGTATGTTACATAAGCACACAAATTGATGTAGGTTTGTTAGGATATGACAATATTTGGCTGAGATACAACTATTTGAATATATGGAATTTGAGGGTGCAAAAAAAATCTAAAAATTGAGAAAATCACCTTTAAAGTTTCCAAGTGAAGTTAATAGCAATGCATATTAGTAATCAAAAATTAAGTTTTGATATATTTACAGTAGGAATTTTACTAAATATCTCCATGGAACATGGTCTTTACTTAATTTCCTAATGTTTTCTGGCATAAAAGAAAAATCAATAATTTTGACCCATACAATGTATTTTTGGCTATTGCTACAAATATACTCCAGCAACTTAAGACTGGTTTTGTGGTCCAGGGTCACATATGTACATATATATCCCACCAAAGAATGTCTTATACCGTTTAACATCGCAAGGCTGAGTTCTGTCACTGAACACAACTGGTCGATCCATTGAACAGTTGCTTTTTAAAGAGAAGCATGAGGTTGAAGGAGATGGTGCCTCATCTGGTCTTTGACTGCCAAAATAAGATAGAAATATCAGTTTAAAATATAAGACAAAAATTATGTAAGGCAATGCATATTTGTTAATTATCCAAAAAGCATTAAGGACACCACATAAAACTAGCTAACAGAAAAAAATCTCATACTTTCCATACCCTATGCAACTACATTTCCATATTTTAACATAATTAATGCCTCATCAGGTCTCACTCTTTGATAGAATTGTTCTTTTATATGACATAATGAATTCTAACAGCCTGGAAACAAACATTAAGTTTACAAAATGACATGGATATACCATCTCACAGAATCTCATACCTTCTGTCCATGTAACTCTGTGCTCCCGCATCAGTGGGCACACCAGCTTCAACTCTGCTTACATGTCTAGTGTGAAACAGATAATACAACATGAAAAAGAATATACAATATAAAATACTTTGCAAAAGTTGCACAGTAACAGTGGATGACTTGTGAAAAACTTGGCAAACTTGGCATAATTGCTTCAAAATGCTTTTAAAAGAGTTTGAAAAGAGTCAAATCACTATTTACTGTGACTACTATTTGCCTTTAAAACAGAAACATTTCTCCTAGATATACTTCAGCTCACAGTCAGGGATTTTTGTAGGCATATAGTCCAATGCATGATTAAATAAAAAGGAACAGGTACTATCAACAATTTACTATGTAGACTGAAACACAGTCCTAACTTGAAACAGAAACAGCAATGCAGGCAGGTGTTTACAGACATGCTGTTCAAGCTCTTCTGGAGAAGCACAAAGAAACCTATAGCTGAGACAGTCACAGAAGACTTGCTGCCAAAAAACCTACCCCGAAGAAGGAGACAATGCCAAATGACTTAAGCTCAATGACACCACACAGCCAAAAATCATAAAGAACTATCTTGAGCAAAAAGAGAGCATGGAGTCCAGTAAGAGATGGCATGGTGGCCCCCACAAAGCAATGAGCTCAACATGCATGAGTAAGTGTTGGAATACTTGAAGAGACAGAAGCAACTGAAACAGAACTGCAGCTAATTCTAAAATGTTTGGAACAAAACTGTTCCTTAAAAAAAATGTTGCTGAAATGTATGTTGAAAAACTGGAAACAAGCATTAAACCTTACAATGTGAAAAGGAAAAAATATATAAATAAATATATACACACACCATTTAATAAAATCGCATACCTTCTTAACAAGTTGTTCAGTCCTTCCTCTTCTAGAACAATCGGCCGATCCATTGACTGATCACTTTTCAGAGATATATAGGAAGGTGCAGGAGATGCTGCTTCACATAATTTTAAACTTTAAGAATGGGAAAGACAACAGAAGTTTAACATTGTGCAAGAGACATGCTATGCAAAACAAGCATGGTTGTAACTAATAAAATATATATTCATTTAACACTCTAAGCACAAAAATTTAAAAACAGGATAAAATCTCATACTTTTCATTTTTTAACACAATCGGCCTATCCATTGACTGATTACTCTCCATAGACAGGAATGACGGTGCTGGAGATGGTGCCTCTTTTAATCTCAGACTATGAGAGTACACAAGATTATAAACAAATATCACAAAATAAACATACAAAATACATAATATGACCCCACTTTTCCTTAAAATCTTTAAGAAAAATCATCCTTTCCTTTGTCTTCTTTTTTCAGAGTTACAGAAAGTCAATATTTTAAAAAGAGATGTGGGTAAACTACTTTAGTTTTAGTTGATAATAAGACAGCGTACAATAGCGTACACATATGTGACCCTGGACCACAAAATCTGTCATAAGGGTCAGTTTTTCGAAATTGACATTTATACATCATCTGAAAGCTAAATAAATAAGCTTTCAATTGATGTATGATACATAAGCACACAAATTGATGTAGGTTTGTTAGGATATGACAATATTTGGCTGAGATACAACTATTTGAATATATGGAATTTGAGGGTGCAAAAAAAATCTAAAAATTGAGAAAATCACCTTTAAAGTTTCCAAGTGAAGTTAATAGCAATGCATATTAATAATCAAAAATTAAGTTTAGATATATTTACAGTAGGAATTTTACTAAATATCTCCATGGAACATGGTCTTTACTTAATTTCCTAATGTTTTCTGGCATAAAAGAAAAATCAATAATTTTGACCCATACAATTTATTTTTGGCTATTGCTACAAATATACTCCAGCAACTTAAGACTGGTTTTGTGGTCCAGGGTCACATATGTACATATATATCCCACCAAAGAATGTCTTATACCGTTTAACATCGCAAGGCTGAGTTCTGTCACTGAACACAACTGGTCGATCCATTGAACGGTTGCTTTTTAAAGAAAAGCATGAGGTTGAAGGAGATGGTGCCTCATCTGGTCTTTGACTGCCAAAATAAGATAGAAATATCAGTTTAAAATATAAGACAAAAATTATGTAAGGCAATGCATATTTGTTAATTATCCAAAAAGCATTAAGGACAGCACATAAAACTAGCTAACAGAAAAAATCTCATACTTTCCATACCCTATGCAACTACATTTCCATATTTTAACATAATTAATGCCTCATCAGGTCTCACTCTTTGATAGAATTGTTCTTTTATATGACATAATGAATTCTAACAGCCTGGAAACAAACATTAAGTTTACAAAATGACATGGATATACCATCTCACAGAATCTCATACCTTCTGTCCATGTAACTCTGTGCTCCCACATCAGTGGGCACACCAGCTTCAACTCTGCTTACATGTCTAGTGTGAAACAGATAATACAACATGAAAAAGAATATACAATATAAAATACTTTGCAAAAGTTGCACAGTAACAGTGGATGACTTGTGAAAAACTTGGCAAACTTGGCATAATTGCTTCAAAATACTTTTAAAAGAGTTTGAAAAGAGTCAAATCACTATTTACTGTGACTACTATTTGCCTTTAAAACAGAAACATTTCTTCTAGATATACTTGCTCACAGTCAGGGATTTTTGTAGGCATATAGTCCAATGCATGATTAAATAATAATGAACAGGTACTACCAACAATTTACTATGTAGACTGAAACACAGTCCTAACTTGAAACAGAAACAGCAATGCAGGCAGGTGTTTACAGACATGCTGTTCAAGCTCTTCTGGAGAAGCACAAAGAAACCTATAGCTGAGACAGTCACAGAAGACTTGCTGCCAAAAAACCTACCCCGAAGAAGGAGACAATGCCAGATGACTTAAGCTCAATGACACCACACAGCCAAAAATCATAAAGAACTATCTTGAGCAAAAAGAGAGCATGGAGTCCAGTAAGAGATGGCATGGTGGCCCCCACAAAGCAATGAGCTCAGCATGCATGAGTAAGTGTTGGAATACTTGAAGAGACAGAAGCAACTGAAACAGAACTGCAGCTAATTCTAAAATGTTTGGAACAAAACTGTTCCTTAAAAAAAAGTTGCTGAAATGTATGCTGAAAAACTGGAAACAAGCATTAACCCTTACAATGTAAAAAGGAAAAAATATACAAATAAATATATACACACACCATTTAATAAAATTGCATACCTTCTTAACAAGTCATTCAGTGCTTCCTCTTCTAGAACAATCGGCCGATCCACTGACTGATCACTTTTCAGAGATATATAGGAAGGTGCAGGAGATGCTGCTTCATATGGTTGTAGACTTTAAGAATCGGAAAGACAAGAATTTAACATGGTACAAGAGACATGCTATGGAAATGTATTTCTATTTTGTATTTCTAGTACAATAATCACAAAGTTTGCAACCACCCAAACAGACTGAAATCTCTTACTACTTATCTGCCATGGTACTTTGTGCTTCACTGTTCAACACAACTGGTCCATCAATTGACTGATCACTCTTTACAGAGAGGTGTGAGGGTGCTGAAGATAGTGCCGTAAATGGTCTCACACTATGAAAGAATAAATTAGGTTATAAACAAATATCACAAAACAGCCAAACCGAGAATAACCTAGCAGATTAAATGATCATACTTTTCACAGTCAATGCAATTGTAGTCATCACTGTTCAACACATCCACTATATCATCAAGGAAGCTTTCAGACATTATGTTTTCAGGTGATGGTTCATCTGGTCTTAGACTGTGAGAGTATACATAAGTTAAACAAGTATCACAATAGAAAAATAAAACTAGCAAGAAGACCAAAGTCTTCCTTAAAATCATTGTTTTCTTTTTTGAAAATAAGAAAATATTTTGAAAAAAGACATGGGTGAACTAGTTTAGTTGTAGTTGATGATAGGATCACTAATGTACACATATATTCAGCATGAAATGTAAGTTCTCATACCTTTTTACACCATACGGCTGAATTATGTTATTTAACACATACTGCCAATTCACTGAAGGGTTGCTTTTGAAAGAGCAGTATGAAGCTGCAGGAGATGGTGCCTCATCTGGTGGTTGGCTGTCAAGATGAGATAGAAAATCAGATTTTAAGGTAATCTAAGAGACATACAAATTATGGCAGACAATTCATATTTTTATTTTCCAAAAAGCACACAATACATCCACTAACAGATTAAACTCTCATACTTCTTTCCAGTGGATCTTTGTGCTCCAGTGTTCAACTCAATCGTTTGAAGAAGTGAGGATACTGGAGATGTCACCTCATTTAATCTCAGACTGCAGAGTATAAAATAACACACACACACACACACATAAATTAGCTGATAAAGGTATCAATAATGTAAACATAAGTCTATATACATCCCGACAAAGATTCTAAGTTATCATACCGTTTATCTCCATAATGCTGAGTTGTGTAACTGGACGCAAACAATGGATCCATTGATGCTGTCTTTTTTACAGAGAAGTAAGAATCAGGAGATGGTGCCTCATCTGACCTTCTCCTTAGTACATAGAAAAAAGGTTGTTGCTTAATAAAGTGTTTTATTAAAGTGAACTGTAATACTCAACTTGACTGGATGCAGAAAGCAGAGAAGCAAACTGTTCTTACTTTACGCAATGAGTGAGAACTGGGCATGGCACATCATCTGGTCTCTTCTTTTTCTTCATGAAGAAAATTGTAAGAATCACACATGGGTGTGATTATTTCCAAGCAAAACAAGGGCAGGGTTCAAAGAAACCGGTCTGACAAGGTATCTTTGCTCACGATCTGTATCAAACAAAGACACATAAAGAAATATGTCAAAATACATGCTTTAATGATTTATGCTTGGTTTAAATTTAAATTTTAAATTTTAAAGAAACACACACACACACACAAACACATGTTGGGTTTACATGTTTTATGGGGACATTCCATAGGCGTAATGGTTTTTATACTGTACAAACCGTATTTTCTATCACCCTACACCTACCCTACACCTTAACCTAGCCCTCACAGGAGACTGTGCACACTTTTACTTTCTCAAAAAAACTCATTCTGTATTTTATAAGCCTGTTTCCTCATGGGGACCTCACAAATGTCCAAATGTCCACAAATGTCACAACGTCAAAATTTACTGGTATTACTATCCTTGTGGGGACATTTGGTCCCCATAACGTGATGAATACCAGGTGCACACACACACACACACAAACCCTAAAAGCACAAACTTTCTCACATGGCAAATCTGTGGATATTTATGCCATCAACTTTCATCAACTTGCCATCAATAAAAACAGAAAATAGTGGTTTCAACACATTTTTACTCAAACTAATCAAAATGGATTTATAGCGTTTTGGAAAAGAGCTCCTCAATATATACCTGGGCGTCGGAACCATTGAATGTGGGGAATGACCCTCCCACTTTTACCGTCTCAAATTTAGCGAATATGTCTGCTTACTTTTTAAAGCGCCATCAGTCAAATCCATTCCACATGACGAATGCGCTAATAGATTATCTCAATGCTCGCGCGTATGAACAGGCTGCATCTGGGATGGAGGAGTGGACGGAGCGGGCGCATCAGGCGCAATCATCAAACATATTTCAAACGAAGCGGGCGCCACGGTCCTGACCGCATCGCTGTCTTTACTGCGTACAGGCTACGCAAAGCCGATTAATAAAGAAGTGGGTGTACGCAGTATACTTGGCTATACTTTGCACTACACCACAGTGAATTAAACTCCATTTTTGTGTTTTCACTAATATTTGCGCCTGCCGCGCTCTTGAAACACAGCAAAGTAAACAAAGCATCTGAGCGTATCTGCTGCTGATACTTTATTCAGACTTTTCGATTATTTATTGAAAACAAATGCCTTTCCGATGTAAAATGAGATGTAAGAAGGCAGAGGCACGAGTTTGGCAATAGGCGGACGCGAACTCGGGTCGATTGTTTAAAAAAACACAAGTTAAATGACTCGTTTTTTCGGTTACGCGACTGGAAACGTATTTTTAATAGCCGTCTTTTGTACTGTTGTCACGTTAGTGGGCAGAGGTGATATACATAACCCTTGCGAGCAAGGCGGCCTATTCCGTTAATTAAAAGGCACCAGACAACAGAAAATGGCATATATGGGGAGGGGGAATTATTTTGCTTCCGACGCCCATGTATGTGTGCGTGTGTGTGCTATGAAATGGATATTTCTGAATATCGTTTTTTTTGTTTTTTAAAAAAACGAAATTACCTGCCATAAAACGAATTTACCATATCTGCCTTTTTGTCACATTAACATTTCTCATAGATCCGAATTGCTATGCAGGTCGCTTTTAAAAGGAAAACACTAGAAGTAAGTGTTTTACTTCATTTAGATTATGTATTTTATAAGATAATATTACTTTATGATGACATGTATACATTCTGCGTAACATCTGCTTGCTTTAATGGGCGCGCACACTGAACATTCAAGTCTGGAGCAGAAGGATTTACCATGGAAATGTGGCGGAAACTCAACTGTCGAGCGGCAAAACACATCTTCCACTACTGTTTTCACAAATTTCAGGTAAGTTTAGTCTCTAATATTACACAAATAGTACATACATGTGTTCCTGACATTTTCTTTCATGTAAATGATACATTTCTGTTAAATATTTACTTTATAGAAATGGTTTATTGTCTTCAGAAAAAGTCTGTTAGGATCTGAACTGTAATGCTAACTATAAGAGGTAAGTTAGGTTAACTATTGACTTGAGCTCTTGTTTATGAAAGTTTGGGCTTTTAATGTCATCTTAATTAACGTGACTTGCTGTTTTGCTTTTTTTATGAAGGTTTTGCAGGCAATTTGTCATTGGATGAAAGGAAGTAAGCTCATTTATTTAACCTAGAAGTATGCAATATACGGTTAATCGGATACAAAATTAACATGGAGCGTGAAAATGAGCTGAAAGTACTTTAAGCATGTTTTGACCTTTCATGGTAAACAAATATTGATTCCACTTGTCCTGTGACTTCAGCAGTTTCAGAAAAAAAAACTTCTATGACAGGAAAAGTTCCTGATTTTAAAATTTCTGAAGAGAGCTGCTGACAGAGATATAAAAAACACAGGTGATCTGAGAAAGCTTATTAAATTACTTTATATGTATCTTTCATAATATATTTAGCCTATATCACCACGCATCTGTAATTTTCTTTTGCAAAATTATATATATCTATATACTTTTATGTTTGTTTGCTTGTTAGATATTTTAATAGGACTTTAACATACAAACATAAGTAACACTGTATATGAGTATTAAATAAGTAACAGTAAAAAGGTAAATTCTGTTATTAAACTGTATTGTTTTGTATATCCTATATATTATTTATTTTTCTTTACTGCATTTCACCTTTGCTGTAGTTTACTTCTAATAAACCTGACATTGTATAATAAATATTGTTGACAGATTGTTTACATTCCAGATTGTTTATGTTCCTAGAATGTTCCATGCTAATGGCCGTGGACCAGAGTTGGAGCGGATCTCCTGTCGAAGAACATCTCTAGACATTATGATCCATATGACTAGTAAGTAATATCTTAAACATACACTACCATTCAAAAGTTTAAGGGTCAGATTTGTCATGTATTTGAAATAAGTCTTTTATGGCAACAACTGCTGCATTTATTTGAATAAAAACAGTAAAACTGTAATATTGTGAAATTACCATTTTTAAATAACTATTTTATATTTCAATATGTTTTAAAAAGTGATCTAACCTGATTTTGCAGCATCATTATGCTTACACCATGTCTACACTGGATGCGAGTGGCACGACACAACAAAATACAGTAGAACCCATTATAATCATTGATGCTGTCTATACTGGATGCAGCGCGGCAGGAGAAATCCCCTACAGTAAACTGCTACCGCATTCTATTTATGACGAATTACATTTTACAATGTATTCACATAGAAAACAGTTATTTTAAGTTGTTATAATAAACATTACTGTTTTTATTTATGATCAAATAAATGCAGTTTTCTTGGTGAACATAAGAGACTTATTTTAAAAACATAAACAAAACTGACCACAAATGTTAATGACACAAGGGATACAAATATTAGTCCATTTATTCTAATAAAGTGCAAGAAGCTCTTGAAAATATTAATGTGAACAGATTTTTAATTTTTTTTTACCTTTTTTTTTTATTTGTATTGTATATCAAAAATGCAAAGCACAGTGACGTAGATTGTCTGTCTGTGCTGGATGCAAACCAGCGCGCGACCATTGAAAATCATTTGAACTTTGTGTCAGTACATGGTAAATAGAATGCGGCATCAGTTTGCTGTCAGGGATTTGTAGTGTTGTGCTGTGCCTCATCCAGTGTAGACAGCATCACTGATTATAATAGGTTCTATTGTATTGTGTCTTATTTTGTATGCATTTTGCTCACGGTGTTAAAATTGGTATGATGCCATTCATAACTAATAGAACTTTTCTATTTCAGAGACTGAAAATCATCAATAAAACACAAGGTAATGATAACTTATTTTAAGAATATAGTAATATAGTATAGTGGATTGATAACTCCAACACCAATTAATCAGACCTGAGCAGCTGATCAACGATCACCAGAAACTCTGCAGAACTTCAGTACCCAGTCCTCAATAAGTCCTCAAAAACCAGAGTTGTAAGTCATCAATCTAGCAGTCATCCTGCCTCTCTGAATTGTCATGTTTAGAACATATTTCAGGAGATCTCAACATTGTCTCTCGAGGTCCACTTACATGCGTTTTGCTCCAACCTAGTCCAGTGCGTCTGAACAAACTAATCAAGGTCTTCAGTTTAACTATAAATTTACCTGAACTATGGGTGTGTATTTCTCAGGTCCCTTGATCATTAGTCAGTGGTTAAAGGAGAACTACACTTCCAGAACAACAATTTACAAATAATGTACTCACCCTCTTGTCATCCAAGATGTTCATGTCCTTCTTTATTCAGTTGTAAAGAAATTACAGTTGTAAATGTTTTTTGAGGAAAACATTTCAGCAGTTTTCTCCATATAATGGACTGGACACCCTTTTGTTAAGGGTGTTTGATCTTCTTTGCATGTTCACTTTGCAAAGACCATGTCGGTACTTCTGCAGCGATGTAGGATGATTTCGAAATGATTTTTCAAGTTGAGGGAGAAAATACGATTGGAGTTTTTCAACATAAGAGAAAGGCAAGATGAGCGTTTAAGATTAAAAAGTATTTTAAATTGTATTCTTTTAATGAAAATAACTAATTGGTTCGCTAGATAAGACCCTTCTTCCTCTGCTGGAATCATTTACAGTCGTTTGAAGCCGCATTTAAACTGCATTATGGAATTTAAAAATTGGGGCACCATATCAGTCCATTATATGGAGAAGAACGCAGAAATGTTTTCCTCAAAAAACATAACGACTGAAGAAAGAACAACATGAACATCTTGGATGACAAGGGGGTGAGTATATTATCTGTGAATCTTGGTTTTGGAAGTGGACTTCTCCTTTAAGGGATGCCTTAATCACAAAATTTTTACTGTGCACTGAAATGTGTGCTCCCTAAATAGCTGTGAAAACCAGGAAGCATCGATGCTCACTACGTTACCTTATAGGAAGTTCTGAAGCTCAAAGAGATAATTCACTACAATATGACATGTGACCGATTTTAAAACACAAAACAATATCATATTTCAGCATAAACATACATCACTAGACAGGTAATGTCTAATCTAGCAAACATTTACAATTTATTTATGGCTGAAATCTTGCACATTCATGTAACAAAGTATTTATAATGCACTGTAAATAGCATTAAAAGTTGTGTGTAAATATCAGTAGTGATGCTGTACAGTGAGAATGGAAATAGTCACCAGTGTGTAGTGTGTAGTGAGCCACTGTCCTTATCAATGTCTGAATTTGTAAACACAATTTATCTATTCACAAGCTAGCAAACTACTAAGGTGATTGAGACACACCCTCTGTATGACAGGGGACTTTAAGGGCCAGAGTTGAGAAGAACCCCTGACACACTAATTAGTTAATAATCACTCATGAAGAATGATTACACTTTCATTTGAACAGAAATATGCAGTATTTGACTCATATTCAGTGATGTTATTATTTTCTATTTCTTTTTGTGTCAATCACAGCTAAATAAAACCAAAGTCCATTCAGCCACAGGTCACTGCATCTTTTTTTTTTTTTTTTTAATATCAAACACATTCTAGTATTTACATATGTTTAGGCTTTTATAACCATTATAGGGATCACTGTTTCAGTACAGTTCTTATGTACTATCCAATTAACATTTCAGCAGCTGAATTCTTTTAGTACTTGCATAGTAATTTTAATTGTACCACATTTGCGATGCATATATAGGAAGTGACATAAAACTGTTGAAAATTCTAGAAAATTGTTCTCATTCTGTAAGTCAGTTCCCACTCTTTTGTTGATTTGTTTGTTTGTTTTTAACATTTACATTTTGGTTCTTGTTTTCTCTTTCATTTTTAGATGCTGGAGAAAAAGCAGCCAGGCTGAAGCATTTAAAGTGGAAACTTTTGTCGTGGCTCAAAAATCCAGGATTGGGATGGTGGAAGGAGCAGAAGAACCAGAAGATCAGAGATCAGGCAGAGATCTACTGATGCCCCTGAGGGAACTGATTAACTAACGTGTTAGGTTAAACCAAAAAAACTTTTGGTCATCTTTGAAACTAAATGTAGATCTTTTTAATGAAATCTGAGAAATTTCTGTCCCTCTATTTCACAGTTTATGCAACTACCACTTTCGAGCCTCAGAAAGGTAGTAAAGACAGCATTAAAGTAAGCCATGTGACTCCAGTTGTTTAACCTTAATTTTATGAAAAAACATTGCATTTTATTCACACACAAACTAAAATCTTATGGTGCTGTTGTGGAAATGCATTGGAGATACCTAATGTATGAATAAAGATGTAATTTTGTTGTTGTTGCTGTTTTTTGCATACACAAGGCATCTGTTAAAAATATCTTTATTTGCATTCTGCACAAAAGTTTCTTATGGGTTTGGAGTGACATGAGAGTAAGTAATTAATGGCAAAATTGGCATTTTTTGGGAGAAATATGTTGTAATGTTGTTAGAATTGGTCATTGTCCTTTTCAGTATTTCAAAGGTTATTGTTTTGAAAAATCAGTTTCAAATAAATACTACTCCTTTGACAGTTCTATTTGAAGAATACTGAAAATATGTTTTCCACCGAAAATAGTGGGCAGCACAACTGTTTTCACATTGATAATAATCTGAAATGTTTCTTTAGCAGCAAATAATATTAAAAATGTATTCTGAAGGGTCATGTGACACTGAATACTGGA
Source organism: Labeo rohita (assembly GCF_022985175.1). Lineage (NCBI taxonomy): Eukaryota > Metazoa > Chordata > Actinopteri > Cypriniformes > Cyprinidae > Labeo > Labeo rohita. The sequence continues at coordinate 4,923 of NW_026129615.1, read as the reverse complement.
GTAATTAGGATGAAAATGTAGTTCACATGAATAAATTACCTTTCACAATGTATTCATATAGAAAACATAGTTATATTTTATAAGTTTACTGTTTTTACGGTATGTTTAATCAAATGCAGGCTTAATTTGTGATCAGGAAAGTGTTTTTTACTTGAAAGATGTATTTAATGTGTCAATAAATGTTTTAGTACTCTTTTGTGAATTGTCTTATTTTGAATTTGAGATAAATATAATCATGAATTTACGGTTCAAATTCGGCCTGAAAAAGACGTCTTTTTAACTTTCACTTTACAACCATATTCAGACGTAATTTGGACGTCTTTTTATAGACGTCTTTTCGTCTTTCACTTTTCGACCAAATTTTCACGTTGTTTAGACGTCTAGCATTGACGTCCTTTCGACGACTTTTCGAGTTTTTGCGGGTATGATTCGTTTTCATTTCACGACACGAACAATACTTTTTCTTAGCATTTTTTGTTGTTGTTGTTTCCATATCGATCAGTACATCAGGGCACGGGCGTGCCCGGGCCATGAGGCCCGACCGTGACTATCGAGGAAGACAGCCTTCTCCCCTAACGGAAAAGCGGAGGCCCGATCCAATATGCTGTTTAGATGGCCCAAAACTGAGGCGGCCCTGCGCCAGAGCATTGCATAATTAAGCTGCGATCACCAATTCACAAAAGAGGAGTGTTAAACATAGCCTACCTTAAAACAGAAGAAATTGTATCCGCTCACGTATCTGTTGATGGTAGTTTACATCAAAGTTGTCGTAAATCCAGTGTACAAAACAGCTTTTATTATATTTGAAGCTAATTGTGAACAACCAAGTACGCATAAAATGGCGACGATGCCGCGAAATGGTGTCGTATATCGTAAGTCTTACATACTTTCACTTTCTGTTCCCCTCCCAAACAATTTTCCACACATTCGTGACGTAATATGGCAAGCCGTTTTAACATTTAACATTTTTAAATACGAGTATATTTTCCATTAAGTACTAGGAGTTGAACGACTTAACGTAACTCGTAACTTAACGTAAATCTTGGCCATTTTTTTATTCATAAATATAAATTATTGGACAAGAACCCACTACTGTCAGTTTTTCTGGTTGATTATAATTCTTATGTTTTGTCTTTGATCGGCATAAAAAAATCACTCAAAAGTCAAAAGCTTTCAGTGTTTAACCTTGTATATATATATATATATATATATACACACCTGGGTTTTGCAGATGGCTGTGTATTCTTTGGCTGCATGTCTTTTTCTCCATTGTTTCTGTTGCCTATAGATTCTTTGTGAGGATACAACATAATGCACTGCAAAATGTCCTAAGACAGGGGAAATAGTGAAGATGCACTGTTCCAACAGTGGAAGACTGTATTTTTAGGAGTTATACATGCATTGTTTTAAATAAAGTATTTGAAATTTTGTGATTATTGTGTCTGTTTTAACTGAATGCCAGTAGTACCTATGTAGAGTAAAAAATAAAATTTAAATGAATTCAATATTAAAATGATAAAATCTACTGAAATCTATATTAAAATGAATGAATTACAGCAGTATACTGATGAATTTTTTTTAGTATTTGACTGTAAAACAGTACAGTTTGCAACTGTAAATTAAATACAGTTTGCTATACTGTAAATCTTAATTACTTAAAAACTTACTGGCAACTGAAATGTCTAACAGTGTATTTTGTCAAAAAAAAAGTAGCTCCTTTGTGCATGCATTAGAGGTGAGAGCACGAGCACTAGCGCCACTGTGACCGCAGGCATTTTCAAAAGACTTTTGCGTTCTTCTTTCGTACTGTCCAAGCAAACAGCAGTTAGTTATTTATTTTCACAGTCTAGAAATATGTACGGGAAAACACTGTAATGTAAATTCATTAATCTGGTGCACTTTGAGAGTTCAAAAATATGAACTATAAGTTAACCCATGTTCATTGTGCAAATTAAACAAAGAATAAAGGTTGATGACCTGACTCCGCTCTTTTGATACTCTGAAAATCATGATCATGAACTCATCGTGTGAGCAAAGTCATATTGTACTTTTGATTTTAGTTAATTTGACAGATACTTTGCCAAAGCAGTGGCACAAAACAACATTGTTACACTATGAAATAATAGTAAATATTAATCACTGCAAATAGCAAACATATCAAAGTATTATCACAACATTTTAACTTTACAAAAATATTCTGGGTTTTTTTTTTTTTTGTTTTGTTTAAATTTTTCTGGACTCCTTTTTAATGGGCAAATTTAACTTTATTAATAAAAAACCATGTCTAATTAATTAAAACAATGAAGCATATACATTTTAACGGCAATTTATCAAAAGTTAAGTTATGTTTAGGGCCCTAATGAAGTGTTTTATTTTTTCTCCCCTTATATTTTATTGTTACTAGATTTGTTTTAGCATGTCTATTTATTTAAATGCATAAAACAACTTTTTTTTTTATTTCTACAACAGCCTTCTCTGTTGTGTATTTAAATTTGTCTGTCTATGAAATAAAGGCATAAAATATTAATTTATCTTTTAATTCATGAAAATTAAATGTTATTTTTGGCAAATAAAGGGGATGTACTAATAAAATTTTAAAGATGAAAGAAATATTGTGTAACAAAGTTTTATTAATTTTTCAACAGTTGTAGTAGTAATGTAGGTACATACATTCTACTGAATGCTATAACACTTAATGTTTGCTCCTTTTTTTTCTACATGCATTATTAACATTTCTTCAGAGTTACCATGAACATTTCAATAAATTCTTTTTTTCTGAACAATCATGTCTTTATCTGTGTTCACAATGTTTTAGTGTAGAATTTGTACAGAAAATGAATGGCAGTCTGTCATAATGCATTATATAACATATATATTGTTGCTTCTTGTCATTTCTGATGTGTCCTTTCATAATAATAATAACGATAAAAGGCAAAATGTTTTTTATCATTTATCAAAAAAAAAGTCTTCATAGTTAACAGGAAATTTTCTATTCATACAAAGTCTGTGACATTGCACTGACCATTCTTTCACATTTATACATGCAATATTTAAGTTCCTTTAAATCTGACAGTAAGATTTCTATTTATACTTCTTCAGAATGCCCAAGACTCTGTCTGTATCAAGTTTCACGAGATTTCAGTGAAGATTTGTACAGAAAATGAATGGCAATTTGTCACAATGCATTATATAGCATATATATTGTTATATTCTCTTATATATCCTTCAAAGATGTTGATGCCGATAGCTTTGTGGACAGCACTGTCTTGGGTTCGAATCCCTACTCGGGGCCTTTCCTGATCCCACCCCCACGTCACTTCTTGTCATTTCTGATGTGTCCTTTCATAATAATAATAATAATGATAAAAGGCAAAATGTCTTTTATTATTTATTCAAAAAAAGTCTTTAGAGTTAACAGGAAAATTGTAGAATTTGACAGAAAATTAAAAGCAAATCTTGGTAACACTTTACAATGTGTACAAAAATATGCATTAATTCATGCTTAATTAATGTACAGATAATCACGAGTTAATGTATAATTCATGATGAACTAAAGCATTTATTAATGATTACTACATCAGCAACAATTGAACATTCTATATGATTCATAGATTAAGTAATCATTAAATTGTTATTAGTAAAGACATGCTAAATTCATATGTTAATTACCACAGTGTTCAAAGCTATGTACTTCAACTTCCAGTTGTCTGCTTTAAATACTCATTAGTTAATGATTTGCAAATGTTTCATTATATTGTGACTTTACTTGTTGAGGCACATGACTAACTAACTAATTGTAAATCCATAACCACAATGACATATTACTTAACAATTAGTTAACAGTTCTGTTCCTCAACAAGTAAAGTCATAACATAATGATACATTTGCAATGGGAGTCATTCTTCCGCGATTGGGACGGGACGGGATTTTCTCCCAGTTTTTTTGTGGAATTGGGATGGGATGGGATTTTTGGATTTGGGAGTGGGACGGGAGAGGTTTGAAAATCCACTCCCGGGCCACCCTCTAATGCGCACCCCTTCAATGAAGGCAAATCCTCCTCAAAAGCTGTCCTTCTTTCGCTCTTCTCTCGCATGTTTCACCAGTGGCCATGCCTTTTTTCTTGCGGCTCGTTCCTCCGAAGACAAATCTTCTTGATGTGTAGCCCCATTTTCTTTCAGATAGTGATTGTCTTTGGCATCTCTCCACACTGTATCTCGAAAAAGACGCATGGCAAACTGTATAATGATCACTCTAGGGCGACCATCACCTCTTTTTTGTCCGAGTCTATGAACCGAATCCACTATATCTGGAAGTTTATGCGCGATCTTTGGAGACACTTTGGAGAGGATCTTGATAACAATATCTTGTGTGTTACTCTCCTTGTCTGGACCACTTTCCTTTACCCCGTAAATCCTGAGATCCCATTTTCTTTTGTAGTTCTGCATCCCCATACACACCTCCTTCAGATGCTTATTTTCTTGCTGCAATGCAACAACATTTTTTTCCAGACTTAAAATCTTCTCTTTGTGGGATGTGCTCTCTCGTAACAGCTCACTTACGGTCGTAGTAAGAGTGGTGATAGGAGAAGTGTAACGCCAAGCCAGCAGAGGGAGCCCTCACCCCAGTACTGCCTGCATGCTCCCTCTGCTGCTTCTACTGTCACTTCCTGTTTGGCAGTATATAAGGACTCACCATGTGCTTGGATGTTGCGAAGTATTGCCAGTTTAACCTGCCTTACCGAGCGTTTACTTACTCTGTTGGATTACCTGTTGCCGTCTTGCTTTGTTCCTGATTATTGTGTTTGGATTACCCCTTTGGATTTATTTGCCTGTTTGGACTGATTTCAAGGTTTGACCCTGCATTCTCCTGTTGACTACCGCTCTCTGGATTTCCCCCATTGTTACGTTAGCTTGATTGGACTGT